>NW_028258327.1:16028703-16331733 GCF_053883595.1 Heterocephalus glaber | reverse complement strand
GAGAAAAATCTTCACTGCATTGATGCCAAGGAGATTTCAGGGTGGAAACTTGAAGAGCGGTGTACCTCTGGTTTATATAAATTATTTATCTTTGAAGGTACTAATGCTAGAACACATTGACAATCACTCTAATATCTTGTCCCGTTTGAAAAAAATTGTTGTCTACACAAACAGGTATGAGGTCTAAAGTACTTTAGAAAAAAGTATTGTCCATTTATTTTCAGTTAGTGTTAGGAACTGAGCAGTGTGGCCCCCCATTCACATGTTAAATTCCTACTTCTCATCTGGCTATATTTGGAGATGGGCCCTCTAAGGAAGTAATCAAGGTTACATAAGGTCATAAAGGTAGGGGCCTGATTCATGAAGGTGTGTCTTTGAAGTTACATCTGAAAGTTGGGTTGCACTCACCACCATTGAGGGCACAGTGAGAAGATAGCCATCTACAACCCCAAAAGAGAGCCCTCACTAGATATCAACCCTGCTGGAATCTTGATTTTGGATTTTCAACCTGAAGAGTTCTGAGAAAATAAATTTTGCTTGTTTAGGCCACCTAGTCTGTGGTATTTTGTTATAGCAACCTTAACGCATTAAGATAGTGAGGGACCCAATTTGCTCCTTATTTGCTGAGATATCAAAATATAAGGTGAATAATTGGTAGTTAACTTTCAGTTGGAAATCTCTATCTACCCTACATTTTGGTGTATGATTTATGCATATCCATAGTTGAGTCTACATAGCATTTATCAACCTTAAACTGATGAAAATATAATGGTAAATAACAGAGGAATGGCAAAATATCATAGATGTGGACTTGAATTTTTTTGCTTATGCTTTATACTAAAGATTTACAGATGTTTTCCGACTGTTTTCTCATTAAAGAAAAAGAAATAAGCATCTGTGAAACATAAACATATTTCCTTCAGCAAAGTCACGGGAAATGTCTCAGAAATGGGTGAGGGAAAGCTCGGAAATTTTATTTTAGTTTTAGTTTTCTCCAGTCCCCCAGCCAATGTTTGTCTTATATGGCAAAGAAGTAAGGAAGCACAGGAAGCCTTGCAAGACACAGGCCTATTGGAGGACTGGAGCACGGTTCAGAATCCCACAGCAGCTCCAAAGTCTGCTGCTCTTACATCTGAGATCTTCCTCCACCTTTCTATTCTGGATCTCCTACTATCACTGGGTTGGTATATCGTTTTCTTCTCCCTTTCCAGCCCATAATCTACTGATTCTTATTAATATTTTACCTGTCACACTTTCTTAATTTCTCTATTTTATCTTTCTTTCCATCCATCTAGTCTGTTTCTAAGAACTATCCTGTATACCACTGCAAGCGTGGATTTGTAACCCTGGCTTTTCTCTAAAGTGCTGAGCAGAAATCAGTATAGCTTCTAAAGTAGTAGCACTAGTATGGAAGTAAATCCCAGTTCACAGTCTTGAGAAATGTGATTTCAGTGATTATTTTTGTCCTTTCTCAAGATGGTTGAGAATGCTTGCTTACTTTTATAACTCAGTAGTGGGCAGTTGTTCCATCCCTACAATCTTCCTTGGTGTCCTTATGAAATTTAGTAACACTACACACAGCAAGGCTCCATTAGCTCTGGGTTGAAGCTCAGCCAAGAAACAGGCCCCTTCTTCACTCTTTTGGCCTGGAAACTGTCATGGTCCACTGGTGTGGTGAGCCTAGGGATATTTTCTCTAATGATATTCAGAAGTTGTCCGGGCTAAGTGAAGCATGGCTTTGGTGCTGGCTAAAGCATCCTTTCTGACCAAAGTGTCAGTTAATTTCCAGAAAGATTAAACTACCCCTGCACACACAAATGTTCAAAATTCACAGACCATCTGGGGTTCCTGTATCCTCACATGAGAGACCCCAGATGGATTGTAAATCCATCCCTGCGGGTAATATAATGCAGTTGCTTCTCTGTCCTCCTGCTTTTCCCAGTGGCATCAGATACTATGGCCATGATGAGGTTAATTTATGTGGCTTGATACACTTTATCATCTGTCACTTGCACAGCTCTTGCTGTGCCATCTGGTGTCTCAGAGGCGGTTTCAGGAAGCAGCATGCATAACAAGGTATCTGCATTTGTGAATTCTTTCAAGCATTTATAGATAATAGCTAAGAGATATTTTGAGAAACCAGTGCCCATCTCTGCCATGGATCACCACTAACGTGGGTAATCTGACATGAGGTTCAAACAAAGCCTGCTATATTTTGCGGGAAAAGATTTCTGAATTAGTCTGCAATCACCAATATTGATGGAACCTATTTATTTCAAGACCCTGAATAT
This sequence comes from Heterocephalus glaber, assembly GCF_053883595.1. Taxonomy (NCBI): domain Eukaryota; kingdom Metazoa; phylum Chordata; class Mammalia; order Rodentia; family Bathyergidae; genus Heterocephalus; species Heterocephalus glaber. Next base: position 16,329,442 of record NW_028258327.1, on the reverse strand, counting down.
CTCTATCAGGCTGAGAATATCTTACTGAGCTCTTGTGCAAATCTGTAAAAGGCTGAGGCAATGGCTTACTATCAAACATGATGGATGATGAAACAAAACAGTACATACTAGCACAAAAAATCCTGCAGCAAAAAGCCTAAATGCCCCTATTATAATGATTTCATATCCCTGTCTCATTTTCAGCAATGTGTTAGGGCCTCGAGAGAGCACAACAAAACATTAAATAGATGAAACCATGAAAACAGATAGAAAATATACTCAGAAGAAGTAGGATGTTAAAATGATTCAGCATGGACTGTCCTGTCTGTTAGCTAGGTTGTGATTTTCATTCCAATGTGCCAAGTGCCATGGACAGGGCTGCGATATGAGTGGGGTAAATTATGAATGCTAGTGTTCTTGACCTCCAAATATTAAAATTTATTTTGAGAGAGTAAATGAGAATGATATATAGTACATACATTAGCAAATACACAGGTAGAAAAGAGAAAAGAATCAGGCAGGGGGCATTTTGCAAGAAACAATTATAACAGGTGATAAGACTCATAATAAAAGAAATAGTGTTAACTCTAGTTCTAAAGGAGTGATGAATGACGTTTAGAAAGGAAGTGGGAAAGTGCACAGGGTGATGCTGAAACCAAGAGGTGAAGACAAACTTTTCTGTACAGGGTATGACCAGCTATTAACTTGAGCAAAACATGGGGGTCCATGGTGAGAGATGGGGTCAGTGGAACAGGAGGGGGCCAATATTAGTGCATGGCACAATATATTAAGCTGAGATTTTGAAATTTCATTTGCTAAAGCATCACAGAACCATTATGTTTCCAGACAAGTACAGAGAATGAATGTGGAGTTTGAGGGGGAAATTTTCTAGCTGCAGTATGTGTTGGAATGTCAAACTAATGTGGGAGAATAGCAGAGATCTATTCGAGAACCTCTTTAATTCTTACAGCTGAACTGCAGCTAAAATAAAATGGTAAGGTAGCTCTAGAGTATAGGATATCAAAGTAATCCACCATTTAAAAGGCAATTTTCAGCCCAACAATGAGTTTATAAGTTCCATGAAGCCTTATTATTCCTCCCCCATCCTATATCTTCCCACCTCTCAGTGCTTCTGTCTATATTAAAGCGCTAAGTAAACCCAACCCTACAGATACTTCCCATAGAGCTAAAGATTGTCTGGAGAGCTATACTACAAAGACAGGAACAGAATGAGTGAGTTCAATGAAAAAAGTCATTTGATTAAAAACAAGCTTTGACAAACCACCTATTCTGTGTAGTACCATCTCTTAGCACTTTGTGATTGTGAATTTTGATTTGAGTGGCATCACTCACAGGGAAACCTAGCTGAGCCAGAACTATGTTTCTGACAGCAATGAGAACAAAGATGCCTGTCAGAAAGAGGAAGGTTGTTCTTGGCATTCATTCCTAAGAGATTGGACAAGCTCATGTGCTGTTTTCATCTGCTCTGCAGTTCTCTCCCAGTTGTACAGGATCAGAAATCTGTTGTAGCCACAGGTCCTCAGTGCCTGCTCAACTCAAGGTCTGATGGGCAGTGGGAGTTCCATAAATGTGAAATTCACTCAGCATTTGTACTTCTCAATTTCCAGGGAAAATAGCTCTTTCTTTCCCTTTGTGAAATTTCTTTGGCTCTCTTTTGGTGGCATACATTCTGCTGATTAGACATGGTAATTTTTGACCTTTTGTTTTGTAGCTGTAGGTTGAGGAACTCCTGGCTTTATTTAGCAATCTTAGCCATTTATCCTTTTTAAAATTTATTCTGGGCATCAGCAAATGTTTCTATTGAAGGTCAGAGAGCAAACTTTTTAGGCTTTGTGAGCCTTGTGGTCTGTTACAACTATATAACTCTGCTGTTACGGGTAGAAAGCAGCTGTAGACAAAATGTGAACAGGAGAGTATGGCCGTGTTCCAATTAAACTTTATTTACCAATCAGGCAGTGGTTAAGTTTAGACTACAGGTTGCAGTCTGCTCACCTAGTTTAATTCATATGGTATGTGAGCCTTATTATATTGTTCTGAGTATTCTTATTTTTATACTTGCCAACATCTTGTCAGTATATACTATTTTTGGTACCAAGTGAAACTTTTGCAGTACTTTTTTATTCCTTATATGAACTTTTGCATTCATGATCAGACACATTTACCTTGACCAAACTTTATATTTTTTGTGCCCTAAGTACTCAATTCTTTCAATACACAGCATACTCTATCCTATAAAGTAAGGTTTATTTTTGTTTTTGTTTTTGTTTTTTTTTTTACAATAGCAAATGGTACTAACACGTAATATACAGCAAAATACAATTAATCTTGCGCACTTTTTTTGGAGCTGTCACTGATCATGTGAACTGTTTCAGCAGAATAGTATCTTAAATCCCTATTACAGCAAGTAATTAAGTTTCCCTTGGCTTTCCTGATGCAAGGACGTTTCTTCATATTCAGTTTCTCATATGTTTGAATTCTGTGAAGAGCTAAGAGCTATAACTGGTGATTTACCTTCTATAAGCTGCCTTTGCCTGATCTCAGCCATATACCTTATACTTTCTGAGAGAAGTAAAAACTACAGGTATGTGGAGTCAGTGATCATTAAACCATATTCTCTGACATGCCAAGTTTCTCTGAATCATCTATAGGAGTATTTTTAATGCTAAGGTAGTTACAGAAAAGCCATTCCTTTCATTACCGTACAGAGACAACTTTACAGTTTGGAAGAAAATGAGGTTAAAGATTTTCACCAGGTTATGTCTTGGTATATGTGGTCACAACAGATGTCTTCTCAGGAGTCTTGTGTTTGGTCCGGTTTCACTACTCTCACGTATAAAGGTTGAGTTGCAGAAACCAATGAATGAGTTGTCACAGGTTCCTTTTTAAATGTGATGCATTACTTATTTCTCTAATTCCTGGCAAATCATGGTTGATTCCCCTTCCCCCAAAACTAAGAGTCTATAACACTTTACAACTAATACATTATAATAAAGTTTACTAAGCTGCAAAATACTGTTCCCAAATCAATAGTAGTTTTATTGCTTAAAGATATAAAACAGGTAGATTTCAGATCAAAGAAATACAATGAGGAAAAATTGTAATCTTTCCTTCATGATGAGAAAACAATGAAACTTTTTTTTGTAGTTGCTGAGGTTCTCAGTGAATGGTTGTGTTGGCTAAAATAGATAAAGATTAACACAAAAAATTCTGCAGCGAATACACAACAATAAAAGTAGCAGAGCTCCCTATCTAGTGAGCTAAACTCAGGACGAGTGATTTAGGTTCCTCTGTTTTGTTCCTCAACTTAGTCATATGCATTTCCTGGTTCAACTTTTAAGAACCTCTCAATCTTTCTCATTTAAAACTAATTTATAAGCAATGAGGCCTGCATACATTCCCCAATGAAAAAATCAATAATTTTAGGTCACACATCTTTTCAAATTTTCCATGTTGTCTTATGAATTCTGCTAATCTCAAGAAGCTAACCTGAAATATTACATTTAGAGATGGCTGAGTGTATTTCCCATTTCATTAACATTTAAAACACTGTAAGGCCATGTAATTCATACAGCATAACATTGGACTTCTGTGCCAAACTTTAGGGATATGGAGAAATTTAGGGAGGATACCCTGCTTTTGGCAAAGTGATAAGGTAGGAAAAGGATCGTACAATTCCCAGGTCTCAAAATATGAACATAACACTAAGAAGAAAGTAGAAAAAAATCTTGAGGAAAATAAAAAGTTGTATAGCTGATGGAGCTGTTATCATCAAAAATTTAGAGCCAACTTTAGAATGTGGAAGAATAGGGTGAGAGAAATGTAGATATAATCCTGCTGCTTCTCTTAGCTCTTGCTAGAATATCAAATTAAACACAACCATATCTGTACAGAGGGTGTCAGTAGGCTGGGTACTGTGCAGACCACATACAAAGGGCTTTGGTAGTACAAAGGTGGGAACTCGTCTTTGTCTCCACAATTTTTTCAAAGACAGAAAGTGAAGAAGTTACAATCTTATGTCAGAAAAACTATGTAAAAGCTAATAGTAGATCCAGAGACTGACTAAACAGAGGATGATTATGGTTTAAATTTACTTTGATCTGCTTACCTTGACTATATTTGCCTATGTATAAATATTATGGGGAAAGATGACAGGCACATAACTTTAGTGGGTGGAGGAGAAAAGGCTCTTGTACTTTGTATTAACATTAAATCCCATGGCATCTGCTCAACAAGTATCTTGTAATCTATCTCCAAGGCAGAGTTCAGGCTGTGTGAACAAAGTCGCTGTGTTTGGTGACTTGGTGTTCTGAGAGTTGTGTGCTGCCCAAGGAGGAAGAGGGTCTTCTCAAGGCTGCTACTATGAAACATGACTGGAAATGACAGGCAATAAAAATTTAGATGACCCGAATTACATGGTCTGATTTGATTAGGCTAAGCCTATATTCCATATATTTAGCAAGGATCTACATATTTCAGAGAAGAAATGCCTAGCTAGGTAATGGCAAGTCACTTCAACATATATTTCTAGTTAAAGCACTTTTATTGATCATTTATTTACTGTAGAATTATACGTTTCCTACTGATCTCTTTTGAATGATGATAATGATCATAAACTAGGCTAACCACTTTATATTTATTTAATGAACTCTTCAAATTATTTTTAATCTCACAGATTAGATTAGGAAATATGCCCAGAAGCACACATAGCAGATAATTGTAAGAGGTGGGGTTGGAATCCAGGTCATTTTAACTTCAAAACTCCTTCTTCTAACCACCTTCGAAGGGTGCCTCTTTCTACTGAAATGCCATATAATCTTTTTTCTACTGTATTGAATGTTATATATGTTTCCATACTGTAGTTGGCTTAGCAGCTCTATACATATTCTTTGAAAAGTACCCACTATCCATAACTTGTTACTAATAAACAGGGGCTTCTACCAACTGAGCATAAGTATATTATCCTTGCTGTCTAATTTGCTTACCTCCCCGGATAAGATAATTTTTTTCTGCTTCTGCTGTATGGAGAGGTGAGCTTGGTTAAATAGTGATTAGGTTCTCAGTGGGCTGAGGCTAGGACAGGTAGGAAGGTAGTAAAAATAAGTGGAAGGTGGATTCCTCCATTACGTAAGAAGTGTTACTGTAGCCAGTGAACCGACCATTGTGGATTCTACCAATGAACTTAGGTATTTGACACCTAGTGTTCAAATTCTGATATCATAGATAGCATAATATGCTGGAATTTGAGAACAACTGTCCTCCTTTACCTACTTTTCTCTTCCTGACACTCTATGTGGGGAAAATTGTGGAGCATTGAAGGGGAAGGTACAAGGCCCTTTTAGGGGATAAAGAGCCCTTGACTTCTAGCCTCTTAGTGGAGACTGCTAAGCATGCCCTTCTGAGCCCTGGGCCTGCGGCAGAGAGACAGCTGTCTGAATTAGTTTCACCAATGATCCCAGATGCTTCCCAGAATAATTGTGGAATGACTCAAAAAAGTGCAAAAAAAAAAGAAAGAAAAGAAAAAAGGGAATTCAAAAGACCATGACTAGTTGTGCTGAATTTAAAACTTTAAGAAAGACAACCTGGGAAAAGAAGACAAAGAAATAGAAAGGGATCTTTATTCCTGTATGGAGGCAATGAATGGGTCACTGGTTTGGGCATAGCCATAATTCTGGACAGAACCTACCCGATGTATGATTTATCATTGTCAGAAGTAGAAATTGTCTTTGCATTTATCATTCTACCACTATAGTCTATCAATGGAGCTCACAATCTCTTTTTTTACTCTTTCCACTTCTGTTTTATAAAAACTGTACTAGGTAAGCATTTTCTTCTATGCCGACCTCAGGAAGTAGAGGATATACATGGCCATTGGGATAGAAAAAACACACAATTTCATAATACTAGTGACATCTGTGTATCTCAGCATCTTTTTGGTGACATTGAGCTACCCAAGGACCTGCCTTTATTCACCCTAGTATTGGTTCATTGCCAAAAGAACATTCTATCACATTAATCCCACTGTGTATAGTTAGGTTTTTAATCCACTGATTTGTTTTTTAGAAAACTACCAAGTACTTCCATCAATAACTTATATAACTCCGTATTTCTTAACTCTTAGCACCTTCTTTAAAATGCAGCAAAATTACGAAAACATTTCTATTATTTTCTAATATATTCAATTTTACAATAATACTTTATAAATTAAGAAAAATAAATATAACAAGATATACACATTGATTAAATAATAAATGTATTATGTTAATAAAATCTTCAGGTGCATGAAAATCTCAGATTCATTCCTAAACCAAGATCATGTTCTATCAAATAAAACTTCTCAACTGTTGAATAATCTGAAATATCCCCTCCGAATTAAGTCTATTTGATGGATGTTTCTTATATTTTAAATATGACTTTATATTATCAGATGGAAGAAACATATGTACCCAAAGGTGAAATCTATATAGATGAGTATGCCTTATCTTTGTAGAAAAACTTCATATAACAAAGTAGTATTAGAGAATTTATTCTGAGGCTATCTTGTAGTTGCAAAGCCAAAGAGATTATTCTGGATGCAAACATATTTTCTTCCAACTATGGTAAAGAAAGTCACATTTGTTCTGAAGCATCATTAGCTATTGTGTCAAACGTAGTATTGGCTCTATCAGAACCTGTCTCATTCTTATAAAAAATGCATTGTAGCTATAAATATTATCAGACCCCTACACCAAGTTGGTAATCAGCTATTTTTCATAACCAAAATAAGAATGTTTAAAAGCAAAATTTCCTCTAATTTCTAAATCTACTTAAAAGGTTTCTGTGTGTTTTTTCAATGATTTTGATTGCTTGTGGAATTAATATTTGTGTTTTTGACTAACCAGAAACAAAATCCTTTTGATACATACCTGGCTCAAAAAGATGGTGGACAAAATAACAAGTGAGAGGTATTAAAAAAATGGGACATAAGAATTATTTTTTCTGCCACAACCTTAGAATATGCACTTAGTTATTAGATTAAACTTTGATCTAGAGAATAAAAATGTGAGCCATGGACCTATTTCTACTTCAAATTTTGGAAGGAGATGGATGAAAAGGAGAAAACCCAGACTTCTTAAGTATTTAATGTAGTAGGCATGAGAAGCTATTCTTTAAGTAATAAGTATGCTTTCTCTCTTAATAAATTTAAGTAAGATGTGATTGGTTTATTCCTTGATAGTGAAACTTTAGAGCTTTCAGTGATACAAATAAGCCTGGTGCAGCACACCTGCCATAAGTCCACCATTACTGGTCTATATAATATCATCAACATAGACAAGCATATTGAATACAGTGGATATTCTTGATGGCAAACCTCATGTAAGTATATATCCCAGTGAATGAGGCATATTTCTCTTGTTAAAGTGTCTTTTTATCATAATGCTCTGTGAAATTTATCATTTATCCATTTTAAGTTTTGTTTCCCTTGTAGTTCTCAGATAGTTTTATTTTTTCAAATGTTAACTAACAACATGCTAATGTGAGTCTTTATAAAAGATATGTCTGTAAGCTCAAAGAACTGAAAAATGTTCAAAATGCTTTTGAACTCAATACAATTTTTAAAGTTCTGTATTTAATATTTTATGGGCTAGTGGTCAGGATTCCTTGAGGACACAAGTGTTATGTTTTTTCTACTGCTTCTAAGTTATCCACAGAAAACAGTGGAAGAGGAATTTGCCTGAATCATTTTTCAGAACTGAAAAGGATTTTACAGAGTATTTAACTAGAACATAATCAGCTGACTCTGAATAGAGTAGCCGAAGTGTCTTTCATTGCTTCTTTAAAATTCTTTTCTTGGCTCTGTTGACCACAAAGCTTAGAATACACCCCCTCTTTATTCTAGCAATGATCAGATGATGACAGCACATTATGCATTACCATAGGAATTGTGTATCATCTAGTTAATGCTTCTCTTCCTCCTCATCCTCCTTCTCTTCCTTCTTTTTCTTTCTCTCTCTACAGTGAATTGTGAAGAATATAGATTTGGGTGCTAAAATGTCTAACTTCAATACAAAGCTCAAAGATTTATTAATTTCTTCTTACAATTATATTGTGATGTTTTGTACTGTCACCTTTATTTTCTTTATTTCGTGTGTGTGTGTGTGTGTGTGTGTATATCACCTGTGAGTACTACGAAATTCTCCTTTTTTCTCAGGTAATTGTGTTCTATAGGTTACTTTTAGGTGACTGTTTCTTGGTTGGGTTATGGGTCTGAATTTTCATCTGATAATATATGCTATTGCATATGACCTTGAAGGAGACATTTGATATTATAATTGCTTATCTGTAGAAGTAGGGATAATACAAATACCTAATAATCAAAAACTTTGATAAAACTACATGCTTTAGAATTAAATACTTAAATTGATATAATTTTTTAATTCTTTATTTCTTTGTGAAGTAATTATGTTTAAGAAATTACAAGACTATTGTAGACAAATATAAGTGACTGTAATATTTATGGACTTAGAAAAAAATAGGGAGCAAAACCTTCAATTCAAATTTACTGAATTTTATTATTTTCTCCCCCCTCCTCCATCTCTCTCTCTCTGAAATAAAGTCTTGTTATGTTGTTCAGGCTGGGCTCAAGTTCCTGGGCCCAAATGTTGCTCTTGCTTTAGCCTCTCATGTAGTTGGGACAATAGGCACACAATATGGTGTCCAGTTTAATTCTTTTTTTTTTTTTTTTTTTGGTATTGGGGATCGAACTCAGGTCTTTGTGCTTGCACAGCAGGCAGCGAAACCAATGAGCTAAATCCCCGGCCCCAGTTTAATTCTTTTAGTCAATTTATTTCCATAGTTTCTGGTGTTCTGTGTCCTGTAATTTACAAAAGAGAAAAATGAAAGATTTTTTGTTTTTTTTTGTTCTGCAGAATTAAAGTGTACTACATTGTTAGGACAAAGTCCTTCCATCAACTCTGCCCATGGTCTGGCTCAGAAATGCTTATACAATTTCAGAAAAACACAACTATCTTTGATTTTAGTTTCCTCACATGTAGGACTTCTGTAATTTATTAATAATACAGGAATTTTAAGTTGCTAAAATGTACATTACAGTACATTTTATGAATATTAGATTAACTAAGATAAGAGTTGTAAAATGTGTCCCAAACTCTACTGAGTTGAAAAAATGTAAGACTTTATTTTTGAAGGGAGTGTGTGGCCAGACTATAGTGCCATTAAGTATGGGACTTACGTGGGCTGGACAATTAAGAACCCTTACCGATTTTAGGAAAAGCAGTATAAAGTCCAAGAAGAGCTCAAGGAATAAAGAGATATTGTGGTATTCAGTACGACAAATCAAAAGACCAAGAAAAAAAAAAAACTGATGGCTGTGGTTTGAGGATAGTTAGAATACTAGCAAATAGTTCAAGTGAAAGATGAAGAATCAGAGTCAGATCAATGAATACAATATTTAAAAATACAGAGATAGATACTGTGGCAATAGAACCTTTAGAATCAGTTAAGTAATGAGGAGGGTGAGTCAAATAAAGAAAGAATGAAATATGGCTTTCAAAATTCAATTTCAGGCATATGGGACAAAAATTAGAAAATTTAGGAGGTGGAGTTCAGTGTTTCTTAAAGATGAAAAATTAATTTGACATGTTTGACTTTGTGGAATTGGCAGGGCGTTCCACTAGTAATGACAGACATTAAGAAATCTTGAATGAAATCAGGGAAGTGGTCAGAGGATAAAGTGGCAAGAGGATAAAGGGCCATTTGGGCAGCAGTAATAATGGTAGCCCTAAGAATGGGTGCCTTTGATGAGAAAGACACACATACAGACAGAGGGGTATGTGTTCTCATCTTGTGGGGGGGCAGGGGGGGCTCCAGAAAGGGTCCAGAAAAAGGTCAGAGAAATAAAAGAACCAAACACTTGCATACACGGAGCAATAAGAGAATTTCATATTTTCAAGCAGATGGGGTATTCAATATTTTACAGTATTTTATTAAAATTCAAGAAAGAAGGGACTATGAGTAATGATTAGAAGTGCCAAAGTTGAAAAGATGATTGGTGAGGAGTAGGAGTATACCAATTGTATGTTTTCTTCACTTTATCATGATCACATACATGGTAAGAGCCTCATATTTATGAATAATTTATTAAATATTTATATGAATCAATAAATAGTGCAAGAATTGTAAGAATTCAATAAATGAGTTGGCAATATAGAATTAAAATTAGAGAATGTAGTCTGCTCTAGGATATTTTCAATGGTAAAGAATTACAAATAGCTAAGATTCATTCGTCACTTAATATCATTTGATTTTTTGAGCAATTTTATGAGGGAGATAGTATTATTATTTCCATTTTAAGAATGAGGAAATAAGCTAGGAAGATTAATAAACTGATCAAAGGTCACATAGCTAATTGTGGAACAAGCTACAGTACATCCAATTATTAGTGCCAATATATTTTAAAATTCCTCACCAGCTTCTATACTGAATCCTTAGTGTCTATGACAGTGTCTGGCACACTGTAGTATTTATACTTTTCTACTGATACACATTGTGCCCAGGATCACATACAATTAATTAAACTAATTAAGTGCTAGAGGTAGAGTTTAGATGCAAGTACTCTGATTCTAGAAACTCCGCTGTTGATCACTATCCCACTTGTCTTGTTATAACTGCCTATGGGATTGAGACTTAGTAGAACATTAAAGAGAAACCAAATTAGAGATGGAGAATTTGGAGAAAATGAGAAAGTAAAGGAGTTGATTATGAATAAGTCTAGTAGCAGTGACAAAGTGGAAGAAGTGATGGATAATCAAGGTTCTTGGAGGAACAGTGGTTTCTTAGTGATACTGAGATCTCAGGCATGTCATGCTAGTGGATGAGTGGAAACAAGTCAATGTAGAGGTCATTAAGACTTAGGAGACCAGCAGCTTCATGGGCAGAATGAGATAAGCTTCTTTTGAATACAAACTCAGACAAAGGAGACTTCTCTTTCCCAAGCACAGTATCTCAGAATTATTGTAGATACACGTTACATGTGTAGAGTATTCACATGATAAGGTGTTATCCTATGGATGATGTTAAATCTCAGGATAGCTTCTTCTAATTCTAGAGTTTTGCATTCAAATGAGTTCTTCTAGATGCAAATTCATGGGATATTCCTTTTTTACAAATTTTCTGCAGAATTTAGTTTCAAATATTGGATGTAATAAACCTGCAGTAATATATGCATAATGGAGATTATGCCTAGTAAAAGAATTCCTCATCTTCTGGAGAAAATATTATAGCCAGTATCCTATTTATTAATGTCTTCTTAAAAGATGCTGGTGAATAATATTCCTAAGGGAAATGTTCAGTTCAGAATTAAAGAATTTGATTTGGAATTTTAAATATCAAGGTTAAGGTCTCATGGATAACAGAAGTTACCACATATCCTGGTGTTCTAAATTGGACCTTCAGGTTGTATTACCCTTTTGCAGCACTACTTCAAGACCTAAACTAACAAAACTAGAAGATCTTCCTATTGATCTAAAGTAAGCTACAGCGCTTCTTGATGAAACAACAGTTGTCTCATAAGTATAGCCTCTGGGTTGTGGACTTCAGAAGGAAATCTAATGAGAATTAGTAGTAACTATAGCTGAAAGAGACAGTCTTACTCCAAGGAGAGAATTGTGCACGGATTCATCATTCTTTCAGGCTGAGTGTTCCCTCTGTCATCTACACAGACACAGTTATGCATATATGCATTGACATCCCCTTTCCTCGGTGAATCTTTTCCTTAGAAGCTTGACATTTTTCTAAGGCAGACTGCACATCAGGATATATGTAAGGCCCAGTGAGATATAAAACATAATTCCTCTTTAACAAGAGATATTTCTTTAGAGTCTGATTCATTCCTGATTCAGGAACTTAGGGAAGGAGGCAATAAAAGACAAAAATGAGCCACATTTTCACATAAGAGATAGTCAACTTCCATAGGCTTTTGTGTCTTTCTTCAGAGATTTTTTTTATTCCCTCTTTGAAACTTTTGCAGATACAGTTTTTAACTATGTGGCATTAGCCTGTGATGACCCTATGAGGGTCAGTCTGTAACTGCCTCTTGGATTTCAGGAGAACAGAAGTTAGAGTCAAACTAATAGCATGGAGGGAGTTCAGTGCTTTTCCAGCTTTGAAGCCTATCTGTCAATTTTTCTTAAAATACACACATACATACACTGTCTTCAGTCCTTTCACTGACTGATTAATGTGGCTCTGTTCCTCTAGGCTAACACATGCTGCACTTGCCTTGTTTCTAGCAGCCAAGCCCCTCTGGTGTTGCCCAAATTATACCTGGTTCTTTCTGACAAATTATTGTGATGATTAAGAAAGTTTGATGATATATCATTTTTTGGATTTCAGACCTCCTGTCAGATAATAGAGTCAGAAGTGTGGGGCTGCTACAGTTATTCCATATCAATGCTCCAAGTTCAAATAAAGTGTCAGGATGACTAACTACAAGGGATTTGTGGAATGCTTTAATGTTGCCTCATTTCAAATCACTTCATAAGCAGCCTGGTAATGAGCTCAATAAATTCTGTTGCCGGAGGAAAAAAAAGAGAGCCCTGTATTCGCTACAGAAAAACTAGGTTGCTATTTTATAATTAGGCCTCTGGGCTGGTGGGAAGGAGTCTTATTTCCTGTTTGAAATCCACTTTGTTAGCTCTGTGATGTGGAGATGGCTAAATGAGTATGAAATATTATAATTAAGGACATCACAAGCTGTTTATCTTATCAGCAGTGTTTTTCCTTAAAGGCTGCCTCATTGACCACTTGTGTATTATAACGGCTGTGTGTGTGTGTGTGTATGTGTGTTCTCTGCCAGTTGTAACCAGCAGAGGTTCATCTGGCTCTGAGGGAGAAAGAGGCTATATGAACAGCAGCCCAGCAACCAGAAGTCACATGAGAGACCTAAATTGCATTTATTCTGCCTGAAACAAGGCATTCTTTTCATTAACTGCAATAAGCTGTTTGTTGATAGAAATAAGTGAGTTTATAAAATGTGACTAAACCTGTGTGTGGGGTACTATCTTGGACCCACTGCCAAGCACTGAGTTTTTGTTCTGAGGCTAGAACAGAAAACCAATCCCACTTTGGAAAATGAGAACTGGTTTATTATTGATTGAGTGGAAAGCGAATGGCCAGATCTGTAAGCTTCACTGTGATTTGAAAGGCTCTACATTATGATAATCTTCGGACCTGCCAACTTTCTTGCTTTCATTCAATAGAGGGAGGGAGGGTTCTGCTCCATATAATAGACTGAAATGACAGTCCTCACCACACTCTGCTATAAAGGCCCAGAAAGCAGTTATTTGCCTGGCACTTCATTGGGCTGAACTGAAAGACCAAATCATATATTCGTAACATCTGGCTTTAGTGAGCTTTTTCTGCACTTTGATTTCTATAAGATCCTAGGTCTCAAAATACACAGTAAATGTCTCAGGTGTTCATTAGATGGACTCAGTATGTCTGAATGCTCAACATTGGTTGGCCCTTGGCAGGATGTTAGAGCATGACAAATTTATCTTCTGAGTTCCATTCACAAACCTGCTTTGACCATATTGAGCTTAAAATGGAGAAAAGTAAAAACCATGGGAGTCTGGTATGAGCTCCTAAGAAGTCCCAGAAATGAAACACTCAAGAAGCAGAGTGGAATAGCTACAGAAGGCTGGAAACTAGCTACCAACAGATGGTCTAGCTGGTGAGTTTGCCCTGTGAGCAAATGTGGCTGACACCTCAGGAGGAAGAGAGCGGGAACTCCCAGTGACAGCAGCATCTCAACAGCGATTCAGCAAAAGCATAGCTTTCGGCCACAGAAACTGAGATCTTAGCAGTTCAGTCTTCAGGATGAAGGACATTTATACTTTATATACATATTTCTCAATGAACATGGACGCAAATCTTCCTTTCCTCTTGAGATTTTTACATTTTTAGCAACTACCTCTTTCCATCTGCAGTTGATTCACGTTTTTCTGTGTCACACTTGTTGTATTTCTTCATTTTTTTCCAGAAGAGCTTCTCCGAAGTAATATCCGCAACACTACACTGACTCATCATTGCCACCACCTCACACACCAGCAGGATTCCTTCAAAGAGAAATTTATAATTGCACCTTGATTTTTCAGTAGAAACATTAATTGAACTGAAAAAGAGAAGAGTTAATATGTTATAGTCATCCAGAATTCTGGCAGTATTCACAGAAATGAAACACATTGATAAGAAATAAAGTTATTCTGGCTCAAAAGTGCTGAAACATCTGGATGAAACATAAAAAATACATTCAACTATCCAGATATTTTGTCTGTTAACTGACAAGTATGTTATATTTACTAATTTAGCTGGCTTAAAACCTACATTAAAATCTACCTAGAATAAGTCAATGTATTAATTCCATACAACATTTATAGGGCGCTTAATATTTTCAAGTATTATTTCCACATACCGTGTTTGACTTAGCTCACAGCGGTTGTGCAGTATTAAGATTAACTCCATTTTATAGGAGTGGTATGTAAGAGTCAAAATGTGAAGGTACCTGCCCCAACTCAATTGGCAGACATCTAGGCAGGGGCAGAGATTTCATTCAAGTAAGCACAGTTTCTCCTTTAGTTATACCATATTATCTTTTTATTTGACAAAATTGCACTAAGGCTACTATTAGCTCCCTAAGTGAATGTGGGTAAAAAAAACTAAACTGTGCCTTTCACAGCCTTTGATGAATTGCTATTATTTGCAGAGCCTTTGTTGAGAGTCTCAATTTAATCCTGCAAACTTTCCACTATCCTTGTCCCCAAGGTGTGAAATCTTGGATCAAAATTGTCTAGTTGCCACCTCATGCTCTTCTTTCCCAAGAACGTAAATGATATAAAATGTTGTTTGAAATTTCTGACTATCAAAACACTCAGCAAGCCTAAATGTCTCATATAGTGTTAGGTAGACCTCCCCTTTACATTATATATGATAACATCACTTTTGGCATATTTAGTATTCTTCTTTTTTTTTTTTTTTGGTACCAGGGATTGAACTCAGGACCTTGTGCTTGCAAGGCAGGTGGTGGCACCACTGAACTAAATCCCCGACTATTCTTAATGAGACATGGATACAGAAACTTCATATCTGATGTGATCCTGCCAACAATTTAATATAGTGCCGCTGAAACAAATGACATGGATTATATATTTGGTTAGTGGCCTATGAGAAAAACCAAAGTTTTTCAAAGTTAATCAGATCTCAGCCCCATCAAGATAGGGCATCTCATGCACCCTGCAGCCTCCTATGAGAATGTTTATTTTAAAGGGGGGAAGTATGCTCCTGACAATGTGGTGACACTTAATTGCTTTCCAAATCTAGAATAAATATGTACCTAGAGAAAATGCTCCAAGACGTTAAGGCAACTGTTTTCTTGTAGGCCAGAGAAGTACCTCAAACTCAGGCATTTGTGGGCTGTCAGAGAGCCTGCTGGTTAGAGGGGCACTTCGGGTACCTTTTGAATCCCTGTTCACACCTTCTGTACTAACACCTGGAAGGCTCTCTTCCCTTGCTTTCACAAACTTAAACAAAAAGATGAGTAACTTTAAAAAGTAATAAGACAGGTCCGGGGAAAGTGCAAGGTAAAGCTCTAGACCCCATTTCCTCCACTGAGAGGCCCAAGAAATCATGGCTGATAAATATATGGAATTAGATGCAATAGATTTCTGTGTAGGTGGAGATATTTTCCAAGGGAGTTGAGGTTTTTCTTGTTGAACCAGTGATTCATTCAACAAACACTTGATTATTATGCATCATTGACTATCCTAAGTACAAAAGGATATCTACTCTATTTATTATCCCAAAATTCACCAAGAAAATCATAACCTAGCAGAGCAGATAGACACAGTAGTTAAACAGTTTAAATAAAATCTGAGGGGACAGGCTGGGCATTATTAAGCCATGTGGGAGGGAAGTCTAAGCCAGACTCAGAAGAGTAGACAAACTTTTGGGAAGGAGAGAAACATATGTGGTACTTTTAACTGCAAAGGCTTCTGCATAAACTTCTTTCCCATGATCCTGAGGGTGGTATCTCACATTTGCTGTTTTTCCCTTTTTCTGTTCTGCCCTCGTTGTGGTACTGTCTCCAGTCTTGCTCCGGTTCACTGAGACAAAGTCACTGAGCTGTCATTGCTGAAGTCTGCAGAGGGAGCTGTTGGTATGCCCAAGACTCATGCATATGCTCTTGGTGCCACCTCCTCTGAGCGCCGGCGCATGAGCCTTGGCACCAATGTCAGGCTGCTGGATTGGGTTGTCTCATTGTTCAGATCACTTTATCCTGTGCTTGAGGTTGCTATAACATTAATTCCAAATGATGGCTTTTCACCCTTGTTCCCTCTGCCATCAACTGCATGTTCCACTAATCAGAGAAACTGCATGCATTCACTTTCTCACAGAGGAAGTAACTCTCAAAAGTTTTCATTTAGGTGTTCTCTCTCTTTAGAACCCAGTGGCATGTGGGTAGAATAATCTCTTTCTGCTTAGTCAGGAGAAAAATAAACAAAAGTCTCACTTCTGACCCTAAAACACTGTCTTTAGACATAATTGATGCTCCCTTTCCAGGGGTAAATTCCTTCTTAAAACCATATCTTAGTTTGTCATGGGGAAAAAAAATTCCAATGTCTTTGCTAATTCAGCCCTCCAGATTTGCACAAGCACATATAATCTGCCAGAGAATATAGTTTAAAATGAAGAATTTAATAAAAGGAAAAGTAGGAGGAAAAGAAGTTTGCCTTAGAGAGCAGAGGACTTATAATCTCTTCCTGATACAAACCTCACACGTATACCATTGTTGCATGTTCTCCAACTCAGCTTCCAAAAGACACTTGTTGCCCAAGGGAGATAAATGCAGGGTAGAACTTCTGAAGGAGCTTCCCCCTCTCCCCCTTAGGTCAATGTAAAAATTTACTAACCTGAGACTGCTTTTAATGCCCGCTGTGTGTTGATAAGAAAGAACAAGAATGTTAGCTAAGGTGATTAGGTGATTGTCCTGTAGAAGGCTTATTGGTTTAATTTACTTTATTGTAAAAATTTTTATTAAGGTAAATCTGGTCTCCAGAAAAATTCAAAATAGCATAGCATTTAGAATACCCTAATACATATATATATATATATATATCAATTACTTTTTAATTTTGTGCTGAATGATGGCTTGTAACTAAGCCTCAGTGCTTACTTTTATATAAAATAATATTTGTATACTTTTGTCCTGATATTTTCTATTTGCAAATATCTAGAACACCTAGCTCAAAGTTTAGAGATTATCTCTTTTGGATTTTTTTGAACATAACTGGGCATGTTTTAGATGCATAAGACATATTTGTTAAATTATACTGAATAATATTTGGAATTATTTCTGTAACTTAGCTTAAAACCTTGGACTTCCAAAGAATAAATCTTTGTAGCTCAGCAATACTTTACTACAAAATAAGGAGTCTCCAGCCTGGACACTGTTGCTATCACTGTATTACTTCTCATTTTTATGCTTTTCTTGTGCTGTTGGATATCTTATTAGTTCCTCCTGTTGGGGAATGTTTTCTTTAGCATAGTATCTTAATAACCATCGAGGTGGCTTACCCAAGGTATCCTAGTTCTCAGCATGCTCAGGGATTCTAATAGATAAATATCATGAGGACAAAGTGACTAGATTAACAATGTCTGTCAGTGACTACATTCTTCATCCGTAATTTAGGCATATTGATAATGTATGGATATAATCTCTTTTAGGAAATATGGTAGGATTTTTAATAAGACGGATCTCTCCTTAAGAGTAAAATCCTTTTAAAAATCCATATCTAAATTTGGAAGGCAGAGTTTTGTAATTTCAAAACCATTAGTCCATCTTTAGCAGCACATAGTTTGATTAAGCTCATTAGTCTGGGTATATGGGTGAAAGCTGTTGTAACTGAATTAGTATTGTAAAAAACTATTATTGTTTATCAGCTTCTCTTTCAATGTTTTCTCCTCAGTGAATATTTTGCTTTTAAAGAACAAATAAAAAACAATTGGCATCATCTTGCGACGTATACAGCATAATGGCATACACATTTCTTTTATACTTCAAATTATGTTATTCTTAACTTATTTCCAATCTACTTTTATTTATAGTCATTATTAAACAAAGTATAGTTATATTTACTTATTTCATCATTCTTCATTCTTCAAAGGCTTTGAAATAGCTTACAATAATACAACAATATGAGGTGCATACTTTATTAGTTGGCAAAGTCATTAAGGATCTGCCAAATTAATGCAAAACTGATAAATTGTGGAAAGATAATAAATGTCTTTTATATTTGGGGATTTCTGCCATTCATCATTTTGAGCTTTTAGGTCACTAAGTTGTCTTCTAGTACTTTGTGGTGATGGGACACTGAGATAAGAAATCATAGTGGCAGGTAAGTGGTTTGTAAATGGCTAATTATAGTCAATTCCCCATTATACTTGGGGGAGTCATTGCTGATTATCTCTGCAAATCTTGCTTTTGAGTTCTATTGACATTGAAACAGAATGGGCTATAAAGTCATTTGTGGTTATTACTCAATACCTTTTGTCTAATTTCCTTTCCCCATGCAGCCTATCACCCAGCAGGAGATCTTTTATGTCAAAACACTTAATTACCTCCCCCAAATCAGTGAAGGTTAAAAAGAAAACAAAACAAAAACAAAAAAACAAATTGGCATATTTATAGCTTTCCACTCTGATTCATGGATTGTTTTTACCCACTTAGCTTGAAGCTACTGGCACAGTAGGATGGGAGCCAGTGAAGATGTCTTGAAGGAACAGCAGATCTAAGTCATTACTTACTGTCTTATTCTTGGGACTGACCGTGTTGGGGTACAGTTCATGAAGGCTATAATTAGAGAAGAGAGCTACTGTGCCTGCCACATGTGCTACAAAATCCCGGTGTTTATGAAGAGACTGATGTGTGTGTGTGTGTGTGTGTAAGATCATATATTAAAGAGAACAAATATTTGTGTGCATCATATGTAAGTTTGTATGCATGTATGAAATTAAATATAAATGAATAAAATAATTTGATTCAGTACAGGTCATGCCCTCTGTGGGTGAATGATGAGGAACTACATCCTCCTATATTCTTACACACTGTAGAATGTTCATGCCTCTTTGGAGCTGGAGCAGATAAAGCCCACTGGATATGTGAAAATCTTTTATTCTTCAACACCAGAATATTTTTCCTCAAAGCAATTCTATATTTCTCCTTGAAGCTGTGAACATTTTCTGGATAAAGGTCAAGGATATAGTCAAGGGTAAAAGGTAAGCTTTCTATCTTTTTAAACAAAGATTTGCACACCAGTCCCACCCATCCCAGAACCAAACTGCTTTGTTTCCTTTTTTTTTTTTCAATATTGTAAACAGTGAATTTCCTATGCATAGTTCTTTGAGCAGGAAAGCATGCTCCTAGGCTTTTCCTTGAAGAACACATTGTTGGTTTGGATGCTGTTATTGCTACTGACCTCCTCCCCTTGTTTTTAGAAACACCACATGACCCTAAAAAGGCAATGCTTGAAGTGTATTTCTACTTCACCTGTGAGACGATCTAATGTATTTCATCATTAGACTCCTGTGGAAATATACTATGAAAGTAGGGGATCTGGTTAGTGCCAGAGGCAAAGTACTACTAACTCATCCCAAAAGATTGCTTTTTGATTAAGGGGCTCTTGCTGTAAGGTGCTCAGCCTTTCTTACAGCTGATATGAACTGCTATTCTTGGCTGTGTAACCTCAGTTGAACATCTGATTTTTTTTAAAGAAACAGCAATTACATTAAGGAGTCCTCATGTGAGGTATAATTCCTTGATAATTTCAAGTAGAATTCAATAAGCAGACCGAACTTTGTGCCTTAGAATTCGGCAGAAATTCATGAGGGAGAGAAGGTGGTAGGGATAATTCTACCTACCAAAATGTTTCCTGGGTAAATGGGAGCATGTCAAAGAGAGTTCAGATTTGAAATCTGCCCTGCTTTAAAAAACGACAGGTAGTCTAACGAATAGCTGAGCTTATAAAACAGATTACATTTTTTTTTTCATTTCACATGCCCTGAAAAATTAAAAGAGCTTGCCTTTAATTTTGTTAGGAGAAAGATAAGGAAGTGAAAGGGAGTAGAGGTACGTCTAGGGCAAATGTATAATTTATTGTCCAAACTGGGACACTTTTGGAATTAAAGGTACTCTAATAATAATTACTACACTAGATAAAAGGCATAAATCGGGCCTCTCGCTGAAAACCAGGATGTTTGGTGACCCCTGGGAGGCACAATTAATAGGGCTTTGTGTCCCTTGTTGCTTAGCCTTGCTGTGACCATGAGCTCACAGTGGAAACATCATTTCAATTGATGGCCTTTTTTTTTCTTCAAGGTTTCTGATCATAAACTGTCTGTAGTGTAGACAATCTCAATTACACTTTGTGGTGGGATAGATTTTCCGTTCTTGGCATTCTGTTATTAGATTAACAAGCATTTTATTGTTTCTTTTGTATACAGGCTTTTCATATTTGATACAACTAGAATGAGAAAAAAAGAAAAAGTATTTAATAGAGCAGCTAAAAAAGAACATCAAAGCCCACTATTTGAATTACCTTTAACTGTTAGCTATCTTTTGTTCTTTAGAGCCTATCTATCTATGAATCTCATCTCTTTTCTTTATATAATGATACTGTTTTCCCCATTGTCACAGGGAAAGGGAGAAGGCAGAAATTTGTTGTGATTGTTTTATAAAAATCCTAGTGATTTTCTTTAACCATAGGACTTTCTCAAAAATGGAACTTATAATAATTTTAGTACATGATCTTTGTCTAACATGAGAGTCTGATGTTTCTCAAATGAAGTTTGTAACTGAAGAGATCAATTTGAAACATAGACAATTATGTACTAACATTAGGAAAATGCATTTTTTTTGTTTCATTCATGGCTCTGGATTCTTTTAGAATTCAGCTTTGTTCACACTTACGAAAAATAAGACTGTCATGTAAATGACAGAAAGTTCATTTTAGGAAAGCAACTAGAAATCAAGCTGAATTGCTGATTCTGAACATTATGTAGTCAGATTTCTTGCAGGCATTTTGAACATATTATGCTTGATTATAGAGTAAGCAAACCAGTCAACCAATAAATGAAAACAGTGATGCCCACCACTTGTTAAGACCTCATAAAATGCCAGAGCATGTATTAGGGGTTTTAAATACATTACCTCATTTAATCATTACAGAAATTTTATTGGTATGATTTCTACCTAATGGATGAAAAAATAAAAGCGAAAAAAAAAATTCCTATAAGATAAATTACTGCACCAAGTTCACAGAAAAATGGAAGAATGACATTCAGAGGCTGTATTAAACTGGTAAAACTATCTGCTATTTATAAGTGAGATCTGCTATTTAAAAGGCCAAAATATACTTTTGATAAATAATTTTCCATTTTAATTATTGAATACTGAATATATGTTTTATTTTATATTTTAAAATTTTGATTAGTACATATTTGCAGTACATAATGATTGCATTCATTGTGAGGAATTGGTACAGGTATGTAACATATCAGAATATATATTTTAGACACTAGCTTTTTAGTAATTAAAATATCATTTTAAAAGTGAAAAGTAACAAAGTGTCACTAAAAATGCAACATTTACTACTTCAGTTATATAAATTCTTCCCCATCTTCCTTAACATAGAGTTATTTTTTCCCTTTTATGAAAAGAACTAACAGCACTTAATACCTCTTAATACCACTTATTCTCTCCTATAGAATGACCATTCACTACTCATCTTTCTGGTCATCTGTCTTTTCCTACACATATCCTGAGAACTCCTCCTACTTCACAGATGCATCAGTTTGGCAACTTCCATAAAAAAATGAGTGTCAAATTAAATTGAACTATATCCCATCTTTACAAACACTGATCTAAAAACTGACTTCCCTTTCTCTCATATCTTGTTTGTTCCATTTGAAAGAAAACTGGAAATCAGAAAGTAAAAGTTTTATAAGTTCGTAAATCTCTTTATAGAAAATAATTAAAAATGCTTTGATGGTATTTGCTGCCATGTTCAATACCAGTAGTGCTGAACCTATGGCACATGTATTATTTGTTTTTCTTTTAAGACAAAAGATGTTAATGTATGAGTTGTTTTTTCTAAACTAAAACCTCAGTTTTCAAGTTTAATTGCAGTGTTGTCACTTTGTGATACATAAGTGGGTTTGGGATTGCATTTTGGGAACCCATTTCTAAAAGGTTTGCCATCACTGACCTATACAAATAATGACTTAGTGTTGTTTGTGAGAAGGCACCCTCTAAAGGTAGGCTAATAAAAAAACAACTTCCTCTGGAAAGATGGAACTCAAATGTATTTGACCCTTCTGTCTGCCCCATGTAGGGTGCAGTCCTGGGTCCAGTGTGCCTTGGTGAGCACTTTCAGACTCTGGTATCTATAAGAACAATTTTAGCTTTTGCATATTAAATAAGGAATATAAGGAAGAAGACAAATTTTCATAAGAGATCGAAGAATCTAAATTTGTACAGCTACTTTTCAAATGACTTGTATTTCAAAGAAATGATAATGAATAGAATTAGTGTAATGTTAGTAAGCATTAGCATCGAAATTTGTCATTTGTCAAAGCTATGTTTAAATCCTGACTGTACCATCATTAACTGTGTGACCTTGGATGAGTTCATTTCTCTGGCCTCATTTTACTCATCTGGAAATGGGATAATAAAGTTCTAACTTTTGAGTTTTGGCCAAGTATTAAAATTGTGAAAGTAAATTTCTAGCATGGAGTTCAGTGTTTCCTTGTGGGTATAAAATGTAAATTGGTCCAGCTTCTGATTTTTAAGGCTGGAATTACATTTAACATATCAATAAGTTTTACTAAGGAAAGATTGAAAACAGTAGTACGTATTATAAAGTGGCCAGAAAGCAGTGCTAAATTCTAGTTTGAGTGTGGTAGCCTATACCACTTTAAGATTTGTATCATTTTTGTCCTATAGAAATGGAAAATGTGAGTGTTAATATTTCTTTATGATGAATGTGATTCGTGACCCTTTATCATGTTTGGAGTAAAAGTGGAAATGTTATTTCATGCATCAGGGTTGAACCTAGCATGCCACTTATACTTACTCAAAAAAGGGATTCTTTTAATAAATAACTTTAATGGACATTGTGGTTTTTTTTTTGGGGGGGTACCGGGGATAAAACTTGGATCCTTGAACTTGCGCAGCAGGCGACGAAACCACTGAGCTAAATCCCTGGCCCTTGGACCTTGTGTTTTAAGATGTAAAGTTATTAGAACTTTTGCTGGTCAATTTGTTCTTTATTTGTACAAGATAAATTCTATCCATTTGTGATAAGCATTTTATTTGGTTTCTGTCACATCTTTCTTTGAGAAAATCCTTACAATGACATGGAGCTAATGACACAGCCAAATTATACACACAGTTAAGTGATAGGAAATATTTCTAAAAGACTGCCTTTATGAAACTTCTTAAAAGTTGATGACTGTTTCCCATTAATGTCCCAAAAAACAAGTGGAACTTCTGGTATTTTAAACAGAACTGTTAATTTCCAAAGTTCTTCTATTTTATGGAGAGATTTCTTTTCAATTTTCATGTATTTATGATTAAAATATGTACAGATCCATTTTGATGTGTTCAAAGTTTGGTTAGAAATACTGGGTATCCATTTGAAACTAAGAAATAAATGAATACAGAAATTATCTAAGGCACATTTCAATGAATATATTACAAAAACGATCAAATTCTAAGTTTTGCTCCTCACCGAAACTAGCAAAGCAATTCTCTTTATTAGAGATCATAGTATTTTATAAACATTATCGTTTCACATTTGACATAAAAATATTAGTTTTGGGATTTTAAGATCAACATCTCTCCCTTTATACACATGCTTTTCTCCAAATTCCTGGCTCCAATATTAGTGGTGTATACATGTAAGAATAAAAGACAATGTTGGGTTTGCGGGAGGTAGAATCAGATTTGCCTGAGTGGCTGGGTTGGGGACGCAGCCACCGCTTTCAGGAGCATGACTTGCCACTCATGGAAGCTCCATCATAAGATTACAGTGCTCTTCTCCAGCTGTCTGATGAGGGACTTTCACTTCACAACATCTAGATATTGCGATGCCTTCTTCCCATCACGGTTGCTAAAAACACACAGCTTTTTGTCAGGCTATAGAATGTTTTAATTCCCAATGCAAATCTGGGCGACATGTTTGCTATGCTGCTGGATATACCTGATAGATCCTATTTTGAGTTTTCCAGGAAAAAACAAGCAGTGGCACGTTTGTGGGATAGCAATTCCTTTATGTGAACATGCCTTTTAATAACTGGGAAAACTATTTCAAGCTAGAGTTGAATTGATACAAAGATAGCTGATGTTTGTATAATTCATAGAGTAAGATCACTTTAGCAAATCCAGTTATTAATTCTAAGAATTTTTTTTTGGTTTGTATGAAGCAGTAAAGAAGAATAAAGGTGAATAAAAATAAAACTTTCATCATACTTTTGTTAACCTTTAGAGATAATAGTCACTGAGGTTTTTTAGTTATATATATGTATACAAAATGTGTGAAGAATTATGGTACACGTATTCCAATAGTGTATAAAACAGAACAATTACATGCACATGTTTCTGAAACCCTAAGTCATAGGTGTACATAAAACTATTCTGAAGTGCATTCAATATTCAGTGTAAAAACAGATATTAAAGCTTTCCTTGAAATTTAAGTGCTATCTTTTATTTATAATAAGACACATTGCCTTTAACCACCAGAATGCAAGTTCAAATTCAAGTCACTTGGATGTAAGGAAACCTATCTGAAATGAATTGTTGGTAACAGTATTTAATAACCCTATGGTCTTCACCGTTTATGCAGTGTATCCAGGTAATGAAGTTTCTTGAGCCTAAAAGCAGATTTTAGATAACATTACAGTATCTCCCCAGTTCTCTATTTCTGTTTTTAGAGTTAAAGGAAGAAAAAATGTGAGTGAAGCTGGTTTTGAGACTTTTTATTAGCTTTGCTTAGTATTACTACAAAGATTTTTAAACATCCTTCTCATGTACAGAATGTTCATACTAACAGTTTGAGCAGTATCCTTAATTTCTTTACATTTTCTCCATAATATCTTGCACTTGCTTTTGTTTCATTCTTACATAACTATCTTTATTTTGAATTCATTATTCCCAATTTAGAATTTATCTGAGACTGTTCTTTCTATATAAATTGAGCTTGTATCATTTTAATCTTTTCATTGAATATGCAAAGAGCATATTTAGCACACTTTAATCTTATTTAAAAAAATTTCATGTTGGTTCAATTAATATGTTTGAATTTTGTTGTTCAGGAGCAAAATTTTGGTATTTAAATTTCTATTTGCAGCTCACTAAGTGACATGTAAAAGGGACCTTATCTCATTTCAATTTCAGGCCACCAGAATCTTTCTTTTGATGCAGGTTCAAGAAACACTAAGTGTCTTGCCTTATTGCAAGGTGAGAATATTCTTAGACTTTAGGAACTTATTGAAAGAAGACGGTGAATTGACAAGTGGTAGTCTGCTTTATTTTAAGTAATTTCACTCATTTAAAAATATTAACATGTATTATAGCATTATTGAATTATTTGCTATTGTGAAAATTTTTTCTTTGTTATTATAAAGTATCTGCTGGAATGCTAAGAAATATCTAGGTTAATGTGCTTATTTTTCATTTCGGTACCGAAACAACAAGAAAACCCTTGGAAGGGTCATATTTGGGTGCCAGTTGGCAATAATTGCATAATACTGCGCGTCTACTGCACAGGTGTGGGGCTTGTGGTAGTGCAAGAGGAATGGGGGGAGACAGGCTTTAAACAAAAATTTAACTGTAAAAGAAATACATTTTCCTCTGGGAAATTACTCAGAGTGCAATACAAGCATATTTTTTCTAATTAAATAGATTAGTTTATGCCTTTGGCACTCAAAAGAAAGTCTTTAGATTCAAAGCCTCCTGAGTTATAAGTTTTTCCCAGGGTAATTCACTGGAAATTAAATTTAGTCCCATTTTTTTACCATTTTGTTCCCATTTCTCCATTTTTTCTTCTCTTTACATATGTGATTCATTTTCTTCTCTCTTTTTGTAATCCAGCCACTTTCCTCTTTCCCATCTTCAACTCTTCACTATTGAGATGAAACCAGCTCTGACATTCTTCCCCTTTCATCTTTGTCCCTGAAGTCAGAATGCATCACTACATAGTCCACATTCCGCTAGGACTCATTTGAACTCATCTCATCTGGACAGGCCTGAATAACAGCTGGTTGCCCACATGTCCATACTGCTGACCACCCTGTGGGCATCTTGGAGGCCAACATGCCATTTGCTCGCTCTCTCTTGTCCCCAGTGTCATACATTTGGCTTTGCACAGAGTGGGCATGCAAAGGATGCTGAACTTAATATTTGTGATTAATCCATATCAGTGAAGAATCATTTTTCTTTTAAAATTCATTGTCTTCCTCCTTTACTTCTGCATTGTATATCTTTCTCTTCATCTCCTGCTCACTGTTTGAGGTTCCCTAACTGCTTCCACGGAGAGGAGGAGAGAGATCAGTGTGTTTGCAGTGTCTGCACACTGCCTTGTGCACAGTGTGTGGTGCAGATGCAGGGGATTCTTTGGTTCCCAGAAGAGAGCTGAAGAGAGATCAGAGCTAAGAAAGAAATTGTATTGTACTAACAAGCAATCATTGGGAAATCATTTTAAGACTTTGACAATAATTTCCCAGCGGTTGATTGTCTTAATAAGAGAAGGGGGAAAAAAAGAGAAAGAAATAGTGCTTTGTACTGAATACCAAATAACTCCATATGACAATGCAAATCAAATTTGAATGCCAGAAGCGTAGAAATTAAAGCCCACTCAGCCATTAGGTTGTCTGTCTTGATCAAGAAGGCGTGGAGAGTCCTTGCCTCAGAAAAGCAATGTGAAGGAAATGTAGAAAAGGAATTTAAAGGTGAGAGGCTTAAAATAAGTGCATTTTCAGTTTGTTTAAAATGAAAGCCACTGCAAGTAACACAGAGCTGATGTGTCACTAAAATGGGTTAAAGTAAACAAAATGTTAGATCAGACTCTGCTGTTGAGTAAGAGCAAAAACTCATCCTATGGAAGGATTAAATGAAGAGGCATTAGGATCCTAAATAAGGTAGCTTATGAAATGGACCACTTAGAAGTGTGGTTTGTAGTTTCATCTTGTGTGACACATTGGGATACATATGTAAAACAAATTGCCGGGAGTATTGTAACATGCAATTCCAAGGTCTCCTGCTTTTGGTTTATGTTTTACACAAGTGGTTTCTATGTTCATGTCTTTACTGATTGGAGTTCATTTATAACCTATTGGAGTGAACTTTTTGACTGTCTTTTTTGATTAACTGCTTTTCAGTTTACAAATGTGTTTGAAGTTTCTGTGTCATGAAAGACTTTTTCAAATGCTTCATATTATAAAATTAAATTTTTTGGAGGAAGAAGGCTGGAGTCAAGTTTAGATGAAGGAAATCAAAATATTTATATTTCTCTCCCTTTTATTTTTCAAATCAGTTGAAAATGGGAACTAGTTTATTTTGTAACATTATGAAGTTTAGATTCAAAGGAAAATTTACTGAGGAAAGCAAATGGAAGTTTTTGACTTTTAAAACAGTAATGTAGCTTACTAAAAAGCACACACTGACTAGACCTAGAATAGCTGGGAAGACAGAAAGCCCAAACTCAGAAACTTATCTCCAGCACTATTTGTAGACCACTTTTTAGGAGTAATATGGTCACAAGGAATTATATTCCAACATCCCAACCTTGCAACCAAGAGCTGCTTGGGGGAAAAAAAGATTGGAGCCCTTTCCTTCTCCTCACTGAGCACCAGGGCAGAACATTCCAGCTGCTTCACGTGGTCTCGACATTCTTCACTTCCACAGTTGATTTTATTTATATGTCTCCTTCACCTCATTTCTGGGTAAGTTTGGTGGCTCCACTCCAGCCTCTCAGTAAATCCAAGAGACTCAGCTAAAGTCAAAGAAGCATAAACATGATGGTAGACACTTTATTTATTTTAATAGACTAACAAGGCACTATATTTTTGCAGAGATAAATAGCTATTTACTTTACATAGCTCCTTAAACAACCTGTTTGCCACCAGAGATGCTCCAGATATCTGTGTACATCAACTGACGGGATCCATTTTTAGTCTCACTTGCCCCCTGAAGCTTTCTTTGTTCCATGGGATTTCTACCTCTTCTGAAAGCTTGTTGCCATATATTTGTTTTCTGTAGCACACAGTTAATTATAAATTAAATTATAAATTATGTATCCTACATCCAGAGGTGTAAGGCAAATCTCACAGCAATTGATTGGTTGATTCCAGAGGATAGTTGCATTGTTGTGTAAAAATCAGGACAACACTTACTGAGTAGGCAAGTAAATAAAGTAGACGAGAAAAATAAAAAAACATTCACTGTATAACCACGAAAGTATGCAATAGCAGTTATGATTTAGATCTAAAATGTCTTCCCCAACTCTCCTGTGTTCATAGCAGAAGCTTTCAGAAAGCGGCTGAATTTTGAGGGCACTAACACCATTGGTGGATTAACGCACTGATAAGTTTATTACAGATTGGCTCAGTTGGAGAAGGTAATTCGCTGGAGGAATGTGTTGGAAAGGCCATGGGTGAAGAGTGTTATATGCCCAGCCCCTTTCCTTCTCTCTGGCTCTCCCTTGCTCTCTCTGCTTCTGACCACCATAAGATGAGCAGCTATCCTCTGGCACACCCCTCTGCCATTATATTACAGCCAGCTGACCAGGGACTGAAACCTCTGAAACCTTGATCCAGAATAAATCTTTCCTCCTTTAAGTTGCATGTGACAGGTATTTTGTTCCAGAGCTGGAAAGCTTACTAATGCAAGTGTATTTTGTTTAGAAGCCATACGGACTTCTGAGTTGCTGAAAGAGAATGGCAGTACTGGGAGGGGAAAAAACAAATACAAAAGTAAGAAATAAAACTGAATAAACAAGTCAGAGACACAATCACGAAAGCCTTTGAATGGCATGCCAAGGAAGAGTATTAGGGTTTGTTTGCATTGTCACGATGAAGGCAGCAACAGACAGCATTTGGCAGGGAGGAATAGTGCAGCAGTCTGTACAGCATGAGTCGGCTGACCTTAGAAGCCCTAAAGCCTGGTGCCACTTAGTGTCCAGGGAGATGATTTCCCTAGGGGCAACACATTTCTACATCATGGACCAGTGACTGAAATGCAATGTGATGATCCAAGTAAGTCATCAAAGAAAGGTAAATTATGTGTAATAAGCTATCTTTATGAAGTCAGGGAGTGTGTTACAGAGTTTAGAATTACATCAAACACTGAATATTAGAAAAATATTTGGGGTGCTTACAGATGTGTTAGTTTATGAGTATATGAATCCTATTATTCTCCCACATGGGCTATGTAGGCATTGCTATAGTTCATACCACCTTGTCATATCCACATTAGGCTAGTTTCACCTTTTAGAATTTAAGCTCACTTTTGACAAATATCTCATCTCATATTTCCCTACATCACTGAAGCCAATGCTGGAAATACTTGAGGTACTTAATACACTTTTTGTGATTGTTTCCAGAAATTTGGTAATGTCAATTACTTCTTTGTTGAATAATTTATATGATGTCTAAACTCAGTCACCAAAACCTTCTAAAACCTTCTATGGATTATCCTATAAGGAAAACTATTAACTGTGCCCTATTTTACAGAGCAGTTAGTTCATAGGAAGCTAACTGGGGAAAGATGATATGACAGTGGGGAAACACAAAGGATAGCAATTTAGGATCCAGAAAGCATTCAGCTTTAATACTAGCTACCACTCCCTGGGAGAGTGGCCTCAATCAAAATGCAGTCTCCATGAATGTCAGTTTTTCTTCATGTAAAAAGGTGATAGGTACAGAGATGCTGCAAAACATTTAGAAATAATAGAGGTTGTTTTATAAAGCACATAGCATAGAGTCTAGTACAAAGTAGGCATTCAGTAAATAACTATTAATAATTTAAAACCAACATTTTAACATTAGGTTTTAAGTAACACATAAAATGTACATGAAATTCTTTTGAGGAAAGATGAATATTAGTGAAAGCAGATCACTAAATAGGAACCCAGGGTAGCATATATAATTTTCTTTCTTGCCCCTGAAATCAGAACCAGTGTTCCTTTTCCTTGCCCTACATCAATAGTCCCCTATAATATTCTGAAATAAGATAGCATATATTTTGATTTTGCTTGGGGTATCATTAGATATTTAAATATGACACACCTGAAGTAAAAAGAAAAAAGGAAAGAGAAAGACACTGAAAACTAACAATTTAAAATATACTAATGGAAACCAGTGGAGAAGTAGATTTCTTAGAAAACAGAAGAGGCTGACAGGTATAGAAGGGAAGGTACTGAGCTATTAACTATAGAAGTAGTTCTTAACAGTGTACATTCTCCAATAGCAAACATATCATAAACATATTTCTTATTTTTATTTTTAATTTTTGTTACAGATTCAAAATTTCTAAAGCTGGATCATTCTCTTGTTCATTTTCTTGTAAAACACAAGGCACTGTTTGCGAGCAAGATTCGCCTTTTTTTTTAAATTTTTGCTGACCTCTTCAGTATAAATGCGTTTTTATTTCTGCATTTCCAGAAGTGGATTTTTTTTTTTGACATTTATTATTAAGAAATGGCAAAATGACACCTAGGCTTCTTTTTCCTGGTCAAAAAGAGCAAAGTACATATTAGTAGTGACTGCCTATTTTAAACTTCCCTTTTTCTTTGTCTGTTCAGCTGTCTGTAATCATCAGAGTGGAAAATAACTTTGAAAGCTCAAGCTCTGGGGGGAAAAAGGAGCTTTAGTGCCTCAATATGGCAAAAAGGACTGGCAATCAGGAGAGCTGCTTTGCTGAAACAAAAGTTTTTGCTCAGTGTAGTAAAGTTCTATAAAATATACAACCACATAGTGCAAATCCCAGGTTGGTGTGCTTGACGTGCAGCTTTTCAGGTAAATTTTGTCACATGGATGTTAAAGAGAAGGTGGCTAGTTACCAGGGAAGAAAGGTAGCAAAAAAGAAAAGGAGAGAAGAAAGGAGAGGAAAACAAAGGACAGGGGGAAGATGAGGGGAGGGGAGGGGAGGGGAGGTAGGGGCAAGAGCAGAGGAAGGGAGAGGAAGGGAGAAGAAGATATTTACTTCAAATGATAAGTCAAAGGCAGACTTGCTTCTGGCCTAGGTTGGACTCAGTTTCATTAATGACCCCAGTCTGTTTGCCTCAGCAAATTCACCCTGTATATTTTGTGCGTGTTTTTCCCAGCTTGCTTTTCTTCAGTTTTTTCTTCATGGTGTTCACTCTGTCATCAGTACCAGACACTAAAAATACCTTAGCATTCTTTGCAGGCTTTGAAGACTTTTTTTTTTTTTATTATTATATTGAACTTAATCTTTTCCAGCTCCTTTTCTATTAAGGTTATATAGAGTTTTCAGTTATTTTTCTTTCTTTTCTTTTGCTGCATTTGTAGACATACTGCCTCTTGGTCTCTAAGATGTCATATACTATGCATGTATTTTCTGGACTGGGATAGGTAGAGTGAGAAAGAGATAGCAGGCTAGAAGAAGTCATGTGCTCTAAGAAACACCTACTGGTGAACCCTGACTAGCCACAGTGGATGGTCTAAGGGAGCTAGAAGGGAAAGAATTTAGGAAAAGAACATTCATTTCCTTTTATCTAGGAGCCTGAATGAAGAGCAATCTTTTTGTTTGTTACAGTGATGGGTAATTTAGAGCACTTCCCTTTGCATGAAGAAATTTGCTATTCTAATCAAAATTTTGTCCCTTTCTACAAACCATTATGAGATACTTATGAAAATAGGCAGATTCAGATTTCCTGTTTGAATTTTTGTCAGCTTTCACTTTTATGCTCATTTGCAGAATCACATAACTATGAAAGGCCAATTAGCTCTAAGTCCCCAGAAAGTGACAGAATAAATTGCTTTCTTCCTAGCAAATCAAGAAAAATTTTGTGGGTGCAGTGCAAAACTCCACCCAGAGATTTCAGTACATTTGATTAATCTAATAGAGTGCTTTCTGCCTGTCTTCTATGACTCACACTTCTAGTATCCACTTTCCTGTCAGAGCTCTTACATAACACTTCTCTATTTCTGCACTCAGATAGGATATATCTGTAAATGTGAGCAGTGCACTGGTCAAGATGCTTAGCATGGAACAGATATTTCACCCCAGTCAAAGTTTATTTAGTCAAATAAAGGAATTCATAGAATTCTCTTTGGCAGAGTTAACTGTCATCAAATTGACATCCTTAATGCAGCATAGTGGGCACTTGAATATTTTTCTACAGAGGTTGGCTGAGATGATATCATTACTACTCATAATAAGTGTACAAATATGACTGGACACCATAGAACAATTGCCGTTTTCCAAATCAAGCCATATGAAAAGAACAGCAGATTATGCCTCTTCCGAGGTATTGCTCTCTTGGATGTGCATGTGTGAAAGTTGCTTCCTTTCTCCAAATTTGTCTCTGTTATTCTTCTACATTTCTTAAACACTTTGCATCCAAGTGGCCTGGAGCAACTCACCATCCCCAGGAAGCTCAGGGTGCCCCAAAGAAAAGGAACACAATGCGTCCAGCTATAAGGCAACTGCTGGGAACTCTCGCAACCTGAAAGGAGGCCATGTGCATCACCAGCAGGACTAGGACACGAGGTAAGTGCTATCCATGAAGGAGTAAGGTATCCTAAGATTTTCTGTTAAAGGACCCTGACTGGGCAGTCTTCATTGCTGATGGCATTCTTCTTGGTGGTGTTATAGGATGGAGGACAGAATAACAAAGCATTTGACTTAGTGTTGAATTATTTTGTTTGCTTAGATCCACTAGCTCTGGTTGAAACACAGTAAATTTATAGTCATTTCTTGTTCTCATACAGCACTACATTAGTGTAAATGGATTACATTCCACTCAATCAGTACTATCAAAGTGGATTAACATTTATTCCTGATAACCAGGTACTTAGGCTGCTACTCAGTTTTTGTTGTTCAGGAGAATGGATACAAGATGTTTTGAGGATTTTGTTCTGGATTCCCATGTAGTTGCATACAACATTTATATTAATACCCAAGGAGTTTGACATGATTAATACCATTACAATGAATTCCAAAGGGATTTGTAAGGATTTGCTACTTGTAGGGAACTGTCCCTGTGCAGAGACTGGCACCAAACAACGCTAGGGTGGCCTCATTTTGTTGGAACTTTTGGATTAGAGACACTCAATAACAACATATGTAAACTGTTATAAGATTTACGTTCTTCCTCCTGCTAGAGATGACATTGCTAACTTTATTGCATTACTGTGGCTCATTTTTTCTAGCAGTCATTTCAGTGAGCACTTCATAAAAAAACAATTATTGGGTTGATGGGAATATTTCCGGTCCAGTATTCATTGATGATATCCCCTCCACCTGTAAACTCCTCTTCCAGTGGCCTTGTAGAAGTAAAACCAAATATTTTCATAGCCTGTAAAATAAAATATGTGCCTCTTTTGTTATTATAAAATCTATAACAAGAAGTCTGCTGGTAGGGAATGTAGCATTCTAGTGTCATTTTGTTCTTCTCTGGGGAAAACTAATTCTTGTCAACTTAGCAGGACATAAGCTTGTTCAAACTCTTCCTACTTTTCAGGTGTCCTTGCTTGAAAGACTCCTTCACACATCCTCTCACATAAACTTAAAAATTTATTGAATGTGTTCTTCTTTGACTGATTTTTAACAATAGTATAGCAAAAAATAAATCCAAACTTTTCTCAAACCTGAGTATATTCTTAAATAAGAGAAAAATGTTAAATCTCCCTAATTCCCACACTATTTTTTGAGTGGTGATTCTAAATTATATGTCTGTCTGGATTGTATGAGTCACTTCCCAAAATTTCATAAGGTTGACCGTGGCATTCTGATTTCTGAACTTTATGTTTTAACAATTTCCTAGGAGGTACACTGTGTTAGGAGAGAAAAGAGCCCCAACGAAGAACTAGATTGGCCAAGAGCAGTTTGGGAACTGAAGTGTCTAAGACTGAAGCACAAGGAGCTTAGGATCACACAAATAAGGGCCTTTATTTGACGTGTAGATGATGAGGAAGCCAGGACAGCTAAGGCACAGCACCCAGGAACTCAGTATTTCAGGTGTGAGCTTTTCCTCTCATTTCTGTAGACCCATCAGGCAATTGTGCCCAGTTTTGTGGCAGCAGTACAGGTAGCATTTACTCATTTGCCTTACAATGTATGGTGTAGATTTAACCTTCATTATATAAAAGAGTTTTTTTACTTGTTTTGATAGTATGGGTTAAATTTCAACCAACTGCTCCAATATAGAGGCTGTATCTGAGGGTAAACTATATGTATGCAAGTGATAGAAGAAGTTAACTTGTAGACAAACATAAGAAACTAGAGGGATTACAGAAGAAGTTCCACCTGAATAGAATTGGATTTATATTTCAAAGAAGGTATTGGGATAGATTAAAACAAATTCAGTTCATGTTAACCTTTTAGCAACAGATGGCCTAGTGAACAGCAAATTTTAGGAGATGGTCTCACTAAAATAAAAGAGCAGTGGGAATATGCATCTCACCCAACAACCGCTATAGATTCTAGTCAGAATGAGGGTCAGCACTTTCCTCTATTATAGAAGGAAAAGAAGAACCTATAATGTGGCTCCCTCACATGATTCTTAATGATGAATAATTTAAAGTACAGCCCTAGCCAAACATGGTTTTGCATGTCTGTAATCCAGCACTTTGGAGGCTGAGGCAGGAGGATCACACATAGGAGGCCAGTCAGGGTTGCATAGGAGGCCTGCCAGAGGTACATAGTGGAGTTGAGGACAGCTTGTACTACATAGTGAGATCCTTTCTCAACTTCCAGCCACCCCCCAAAAAACCCAACCAAGCAAACAACATAAACAACAACAACAACATCCACAGCTACAACATGGAGGCATTTAGGGAGGTGATAGAGCTATTTTGTATACTCCTTGTGGTAGCAGTTATGGCAAACTTTACATATCAAACATACATACACAACTAGAAGCCACAAGGAATTTATTTTACCTTATGAAATTAAAAATAATGATACAAAGAATTATAGTAACATTACAGTTTTGGATAGTTCCAGTGCCTGTCACAAAAGAACAAGAAGAGAAGCATGACTGATGAATTAACACATTAACATAAAAGCTAAGAGAAAAACTCATGTAATGATATAATAGAAAAACAACCCTATTTTCAAAAGAAAAAATTAAAATACTAAAAATTGCATGGGCAGCATTAGTAGTAAAGATGTTCCATCAATTTGGGAATGAAAGCTGACTCCTAAGTCAAGTATTCAGACCATTTATAATACGCTTCCAAGTCACTTTTCAAGACTGCATTTTCTTTTACTAGACCCAAGATATTTTATCCACAATTTAGCTTAAAATTCTGAACACTGAATGTTTTTCCATATCTCATCTGGTGGCAAAGCCTGATCTGAACTGACATGGTGTTTTTTATATATGTCACTTTGTGTGAATATTTGCATGCTTGCTGTAGAAATACTACTGTGTTTGATTACTTGGTGCTGCTTGGAGCCCTCTAGGTGTGTTTTAATATACAGCATGTGAACTGAATTTACTTTCTAAAACCTGAAAACTCAGAATTCCAAAACATACCTGACCCTAAGATTTCTGTTAAAAGTAAGGAACAATGCTTTTAAAAGACTGTTTTTGAGCAAACAGATGGTTCTGCCTACCTCTCTTGACACGTATTATTTGTTTATGCTTTGACACCTTTGCTAATAGTATCAGTACCTATGTTCTGGACTCAGTTCTCCCAACTCGGCCATGTGAAAGCCCAGTTTTAAGGCCATTTTCTCCAAGAAGCTTTCCTTATAAACAGCAGATGGGCTTGCTACCTCATTCTTTTGGCTTCTAACTATTTTATATCTCCTTCCGCATGGTAATTTCACAAGAGCACAGGCTTCTCTGATTAGCTGTTTATGATGGGAATGAGAAAATCAATGCCGCAAAGGTTATAACCATGGCCACCAAGGTAGGGATGGAGGCTGAAAATCCTAGTCAGAGGTAGAAATAAAACCTTGATCAAAATTTTGGCAGGGATAGTTTGGCATAAACATGTTAAGGACACTTCAAAAGAGAAGACTAGCTACGAAGCATCAACCCCTGATTGCCAGAGCCTGTACAGATAGTGTAGAGTCATTATGTTGTTTGGTACTCAATTTTGTTAATAGGTTTTTTTCCACTGTATCTATAAGAGACTAATGCTTACCAAGGGCAAGGCTCTGACCAGTGTCACATACTTAGTAAAAAGCAAAGCCAAGATTTGAACTAAATCTAATTTCCCAATCTTCGTTCATGACTACTCTGTGATACTTGTTTTTCTATTGGGGTGAACAGAGATGACAGTGAGGCATTAGGTATAAGTTAAAGAGATGCTGGAGTTGTGAGTTTAGGACACCATTTGGTATGGTTTTCAGTGCATGATCTTTTACCAGTGGCAAACTGTGGCTACCTGTGATCTCACATTAAGCAGCACTCAGGTTTTCCTTTGGAAGCTTCAAAGCTTCACATCTCTCTAAACTTTGCAGTTCTGTTAGGTTGGGCTCCCACCCCTAACTGAGGCAGCTCATACAGCTATGAATGTTCTCTAAATGACATCACAGCAAGAGAAATGAGAGACTAATCCGCATAAGAAAAAGCAAGTGGAGACAGAATATTCCAGTCTTAGAGCCTGACAAGGGCCTTATCATATTCATTCTTGTCCTCATGAGTAAGTAGTATCTTGAATATAATAGGAAATAAGGAAATATTTATTTTATGAATTTTTGTTAGCAGAGATTAGTGGACCTGGGCAGATTATTAGTAAGAAGGCATTGTTTTTGACACATTTCATAGTATTAGGCAATTTCTTTATGTTCTAAGCTTTGGGTATCTCACAAAAATGATTAAGTATTGATAAATGTTTGAAGAAATAATAATCAATTTTATCTTTCTTTGGGTGAAAAAATGTTGGAAATGCATGAATATCTCCCAATATTATGTTATGATTTTGTGAATTGAAGGGTTTTTTTGTTATATTGGATGCAATGGGAGAATATTCCCTAGTGTCAATAAAAAGCTGACTTTCTATTTTCTGCTCAGTTCAGCCTTTCACTCTGAATCTTATCTGTGTAATCAGCAACTCTTACTCCAGGAAAGGATATTGTAGATGAATTAATGAGAACAGAGTTAGCATAGGTCCCTCTCTCAACAATTTATAGCAAATAAATTAAAATCACCTGTTGATCAAGCACATTCATGTTCATGGCTCTTTGCTCAAACCCTTTAAGATTAGTTTAAGCTCAGAGGGATAAATGGGCAAAAACAAAAATGCAATTCCCTTCTCTTATTTCACAAAGAAAAATTATAGAAATGTTTAAGAGCTTTTGTCTCCTGTTTTTCCTTGCTTGTATTGTTCTTGACACAGGGAGAAGTAAAATGTAAGTTAATAGGATATACAACTCTTGATGCTTTTACTTTGTAATGGATAGGTATGTTTAAAAAGTATAAAAGTATATAGCTATATTGCCAGAATCTTTATAGTTTAAGTCAATCTACCTATTTTTTTTTACATGTGTTTTCCAGGTAAGTTTAATAAGCAGTTAAGTTTAGGAGTCAGTTGTCTGATTCAGATCAAAATCATTTATTCTGAAAATATTTACTAATTCTACATGGCTAAAGGACAACTGATGTATGGTTGGTCATTCAGTCTTCATGGTGCCATGAGACTCTACTTTGCTCAAGGAACTTTAATATTTAATATTTTATTAGAATACATTCAAAACCATATTTTGTATTTGTTGAGAAATCCAGTGTCTCCCACAATATCTTTAAGAATGATGGAGGAATTTCCATTTAGTCAATACTACTATGCTCCAGTTTTCTGTTTTTATAATTTATACCCTGAACAGAGAACCCACTGTCCAAATCTATCATTTCTCCAGTTATCACTGACAAAGGTTTTTGGTAGATTCTCCAACCTCTTTTTATCCTGCAATAGCCCATCTTCCTCAACTAAATTCTTTTTACTTTTTTACATTGAGCAATTCAGTTCTCAATATCTGACTTTTCAGCGGGCTGCCAGTTACTAATATACTAGTTGTGTATTGCAAAAATCTTGGAGATGCCATTCATATTAGTGTCTACATGAGTGGAAGATCCTGGTGTTGAGGCATGGCTAACCTCCCTGAGCATACATGACAACTCTAACCTTTTAGAATCCTGCCTGTTTCCAGGCAAATTTTATTTCTCTAATTGTATGATTTTTTAAAACGTAGTCATTCATTCTAGTTTGTCTATGTCCCAAGTAAATTTCTGGCTATTCAGTTTACAGGAGATTTGATAGAATTTTACCTTTAGAGTCTTCTGCAATCATACTTCTATCACCAATTTTGCAATTTTGTTATGGTTCTCCTTTGTCTTCTGTTATTCTGGCTGTATAATTGGACCTTTTTTTTTTCCTCTTTAGGACTGTATCCATTTGTAATAATTATGTTTAAGAAAATATCCTAGAAGTGGGCTTCTATACAGGATGCAGATATACAGGGAACACAGTTTTGGAAGTTATCTGACACTGTAAGGGTTTGTATAGGGGCACAGAAGCCAATGAATGGACCCAGTAGTGGGAAGTCAAATTAGCATTTTAGCAAAATAAATTTTTTTTTTGTTAAATTCTGTTATTGGTACATTGTAGGTATACAACACAATTACATTTCTCATTGGGAATTGTACCTTTACATAATGCATCTTGGTTCTTATTTTTTCCCCATTCCTAGCCCTCCTTTCACCCCCTCCACCCTTCCCTATTTACAAAAACTTTATTTCCATTTGTTCCATTTCTCAGCATTTTTCCTTTCCCTTCTTTCCTTTCCCCTGCCCCTCCCACTACCCCTACCCCTTTGGACCTTTTCTTCCTATTTTGCATTATCGATTATTCATTCTAATCATTGGTACATTTTAGGTATACAATATAATGACATTCATCATTGGAAATTTGCGCCTTTACATAATCTCTCTTGGTTCTTATTTTTCATAGAATTGGGGACAGGTTAAAACTGGTCTAACAAGAAGGTTTCTGTATCACGTCAGACCTTTAACTTGGGATACCAGATTCCTCCAGTCTGAGGACAAACTGAATTCTTGAGTTGAATGCTTAGATGAATGCCACTGAGAAATATCTGTACTATTACTATGGCAGCTACTGGCACTTTGAGGACTTGAATATGCTCTTATGTGCAAAATACATAGTAGTTGTTTTTCAAAAATAAAAGTATCTCACAAGAAGTTTTATGTTGATTATGTTAACCTAATATTTTAGGCTAAGCCCAATTCTTGCTCATCACCTATATTGAACTATATAATTAATTAATTTCCTTTGTTTCTTTCTGTTTCATAAATGTGGCCACCAGAAAATTTAGATTTAGATGTGTTTTGTGGTATAGTTCTACTGGAAAACAGCATTCTACACTACGGAAGAGTAAACTCACAGGGCAATTTCTCTTAATCATTGTTTCAGTCTTCCCTGTTCCATCCCCAAAGTATGACTGTATGTCATGTGTTGACCATCATCTGTATTCTAGATATTTTATAATGCTATTTCCAATTCTCATAAAATATTTCATGATTTATATTATTGTACTCATTTTTCGGAGGAGAAAACCACTACTTATAACAGTACAAGGGTTATTATTTATGCAAGGCTTACTACGTGCCAGGAATTATGTTTATTATCTAGAAGTATATATGTATTATGCAAACTTTATACTTTTATACATTTTTAGAAAAAAGAAGGTTCAAAAATGTCAAGCTATTTGTCCAAGGTCACCCATTAAATGTAACTGAGCCAGTGTCCAACTCTGGGTACCCCTGGAGACCCTAAATTTGTACTTTGTATACAGATGAGTAACTCCATAATGTTTTCTGAACATTGTAAAAAAACCACAATGCAAGCAAATTTATGGAGTGCCTTTTATTTCATTAAGTATCTGGTTATCACTGACTTGGCACTGTTTGAGATGGAATTCATATTTTCTACTTTCACTACTTACTGCATAGAATATGTCATTTGAGACCCCAAACAGCATCTTTGTCTTAGCAGTCCCCTTGGTTGAATTAAATTTTAATGAAATGCTTTTTCTCACCTCGCCCTCACTTTTTACCCCAGGGCAGCTGATGCAGGTGTTCAGTCTTCCTGGATCATGGTGCTACTGCATGCTGGGGGCAGCAGCAGCCTTGAAGGAAATGCACCTATTGCTCATTTAGCACCACAAACCAACCTCCTCCTATGATGAGCAATCCAGGGCCAAGTTCTTGGATGAATAATCTACCCTGGGGACCTCTGGGTAATGGTAGCAGATTATGCACCTGCACTTGTGCTTACAGGGGGTAAAGACATCAGGAAAGCCTGGTCTTCCTCCTAATCTCAAATGACCAGTCAAGGAATCATATAAAATTAAGCAGCAAAACAAATGCCCTTTATGATTAACCCAGGTTGGTATAGCAGAGACACTTTACAGAGAACCATTTCTAATCCTTCCTGTAACCTTACAATGGAAATACTGGCAACTCTCAGGAAGGAAAGGAAAGTAGGGTTTCTAGGATGAAGACACTGAGAGACAGCCTCAGAATGGTGCCTACAGCTTATTTGGCCTTGTAAAACTGTTTTTGTTTTTACAGTGAAATTAATCTTAGTACAAAGAGAAACTTTGAAGAAGTAACAATGTTAATGGATGTTTATTGTTTTTACTTTCTCTTTTGGAAGTGTAACGCATTATTATAATTGTCTGAAATTCAGAGTGCAAGCTACCTGAATTGTTCTAAAGATATTAAAGGAATTCAAAGAAAATATAGTTTATTTTATCCTCTATATTAAGTCATGATATCTTTATTATATGTATCTTAAATGTATAAGAAGCAAAAAGAAATCTCAATTTTCCATTCCCATCCTCCTTAGTCATTATGTACAAGTCAAAAAGGATTTTGACTTGTATTAAGTTCTGAATTTTTATTTTTCTAAATAGAAAGAAGCTGGTAAGTAGAAGAAAAACTTGAGGACATTGTTTTTTTGTTTGTTTGTTTTTTTGGTACCGGGGATCGAACTTGGGTCCTTGAGCTTACGCAGCAGGTGACGAAACCACTGAGCTAAATCCTCGGCCCCAAGGACATTGTTTAGAATAAAACAGATGTAAGAACTTAAATAATAACATTATAAAATAGCATTGATAAGTAACCAGATGATAAAATTGAAGACAGATTGGTATGTTTTAAAATGGAAAACTATTCCACACATAGCTTCAAACTAAGCAACTTAAAAATATGTGAAACTCACAAGTGAGGAAATAGTGTGGTAAAATTACTTTGGAGAATTCAAAATAAGTCCTTTGGTAGATAGCTAAACTTCAAAAGTGACAATTATAACATATGAAGAACAACTGTGGGCTTTACTAGGTTTTTAATGCACGATGAATTAAATTATATCTAATGTGGGTGATATAATATCATAAAACTCACAATTCCTATGGGTTGGAAAACATCATTAGCATTATACTCATGTACATATAATTTACTATAAAAGAGGAGACTTAGAGCCAAGTTCTTAAAGTTTCTGATAGGGCTATAGTACATCAGTTAAGTCCAAATCTGGTGTAGCAGAAAGAGAACAGGTAAGGAGTCAACCTGATTTGGGATTCTAGCACTTTCCAGTTGTTTCATCAATAACAATTCAGTTAATGACTCTGAACCCCAATTGTTGAAATTTAAAAATGGGTATATTGTACCTGATATATTATCAAGAGGATTAAGTTAAATAACTGCAATGAAACTCTAGATGAATAAAAGTGTGAAAATAAAAATGTTAGTTTCTCTTTTGATATCTTTAATTAAGAAAAAATTAAATAGAAATTAAATAAGAAATTAACTCAGTTTGTTTTATATTTCTTGTAATAAGTAAATTATTGGAAATATCATATATACAGCATGATTAGGACTATTTACTATTTTAAGGATTTGTGGAAGATTTCTTATAAAAATAATATTTAGAAACACTTGATATCCTTGCCAGTTAACTGTAGAGTGATTTGTGTTTGTGTAAAAATGCCTTATATTTCTCAGTCATATTCTTTAATGAGTTCTGTGTTTATATTGTTTGTCTAACTAAATTGTAAAAGACTTGGAAGTCAGGTAGTTTCTCATATAACATTTGGTTCAGTTCCTGGTTTGCAAGAAAACTCATTAATTGTCTGTCATGGTTGATCTGAAATGGTCCCCAAAGCCACCTGTGTTTGGAAGTTGGTCTGATCATGGAGGTGCTATAGATGACTTGCTGTTAGGAGATGAGTCTGGTAAGAGGTGGGCCACTGGAGGCTTGACTTGGAAGGGTATATCTCTCTCACCCTGGTCTCTCTACTTCCTAGCTACTGTGAGCAAATTTCTTTCGCTATGCCCCTCTGCCATGCTGTTTCTCCCCA
Source organism: Heterocephalus glaber (assembly GCF_053883595.1). NCBI lineage: Eukaryota > Metazoa > Chordata > Mammalia > Rodentia > Bathyergidae > Heterocephalus > Heterocephalus glaber. Next base: position 16,286,760 of record NW_028258327.1, on the reverse strand, counting down.
GGAGACAGGTGATCGTGGACTGTAACCGTGAGCCAAAATAAACTCCTACTTTACATTGCTGTTGTCAACTATTTTGTCCCAGAAACGAGGAGAGTGACTAAGACATCACCTCCACTGGGAAAATCAAAATATTCAGCCTGGTTGTATAAGTTAAAAACTTCATTTTTTAAGAAAATTTATGATTTCTATTTAATAGACCTCTACTGTCCATGACATTTAATGCAAACCTGATTTAAACTCATATGGCATATGGGTCCGTAAGTGCCGTTCACACATCCTCTCTGACAATTCCAAAAATGTATTTGCTCACAGAAAGGACTGTGTACCTACTGCTTGCTTACTATGCTTCATTTTTAAATGCCATGGAATTTTTACTTAGACTGTCACACTTTAGGAAGTGTCTTACCCATTGCTGTCTTTTGAAATTCTATCTTCTTCTTCTAAGCACATCCCAAATTTGGATATATATATATATATTTTTTAAATTTCTCTTTCTCCTTTTAAATTTCATTGCAATTTGGTTTGATCTCTCCTATGAAACTCACAAATCTTATAGACTTATAATGAACTTAGATGTAATTATTATACAATTATTAATAATGGCCTATTGACAATATAGGAAAAGACATTCCATTTTGCCATTCATTTGACAAATTACACTTAATTCTATCAAATCAGGACTACTACAAGTTTGTTTCTGAATTCTTCTCCACTTCTTCAAGCTTGGATATAGACATTTTTAACTTTTAACATAATCATGATCAAACAGTAAAATATCATTGCCCCACATGCCTAGAAAAATAAAGTGCAAAAATACCCTTTGAATTCTTGTATTTCCAGTTTTTTTGTCTGTAGAAAGAAAACAATGTTGATATATGTGTTCTAAATTTTGTACCATAATAGAAATCTATTTTTGTGGTAAGAATACAGTTGTTCTAGCTTTAAGGAAGACTGGAAGGAATAATCGTAGTTGATTGAATAATAGGAGACAATGCACAGAAGAATCTAAAGTGAATTTCAGTAATTTTCAATTGTTTGACTAAGTAAACATATAATTTTATCTAGTTATTTTTTCATTTAGTTTAAATCAGATTTGATATTTGAATTTAGGTTCAGTTTTAAATTTTGATTTTGTCATTATTTCTGATTTTGTCAGGAGTCTGAAAAATATTCTTATTAAAAATTCAAAATATAATTTTCTGTTTATTTAAGAACTTCTGTTTGTATTTCTGAACAATATTTTATTAATATGAATCATTCTTTCCATGATATCATTATAAGTTTAATATTATATAATATTTGTGCTGCTGTTAAAAATATTTTTATAAGCAAAATCATTTTAATTGAAATGATTTCTCTCTTTAACTCTTGGAGGGAAAATATAAAGTAAATTATAATATTAATAGCGAACACTTTAATCTCTCTTGAGAAACTTTAGCTTTTTATTGATTGTAATTTGTTCCAGAAGGAGATCCCAAGTGTTATAAAATTAAATTCTGTTTATAATTATTTTATTTTCCTGATATAATTCATTATAGGAAAAGACAGATATTTCTTTATACAATCAACTCAACTTTAATGGCTGAATTTTCTATTTTGTGTCTTAATATTGATCTGTTAATTCCTTCTTGTAGTAAATTCTCTGCTTATTATTTGTTACTATTGCAGTTTCTTGCCTCCTTCTTCCAATACCCATATCTTCCACAAATATTGTCTAAAATGAAAAGGTATAAATAGTGAATTTCATCATAGAGTTTCCATCAAAGTTGGTTGAAGATTGTATCTGTTGTCATTTTGTCACATAGTTGCCATAGAAACTAGACATTAAAGAAAACGACATTGTCCCTGCTTTTTGAGAGAACATATAAAAATATATGGTATATCAGGTGGGAAAAAATAAGTGCTTCAGGGAAATAGAAAATAGGATAAAGGGTATGAGAAAAGCTGGTGTGGTTAGGGATTGGTATTTGTACAGAGAGGTCAAAAAACAGCCGTGATGATCAGGTGGCATTTGAGTAGAAACCTGAAAGAAGTTAAAGTGCAAGGCACTTATGTATCTGGGGAAAAGAGTTTCAAGCTGAGGAATCAGCAAGAGCAAATGTCTTGAGGCAGAAGCATGCTTAGTGTTCCTGTTCAGGGATTCAGAATAAGGTTACACGTCCAGGGCAAAGTGAGTGCAAGAGTGAGGGATGAAGTGAGTGAGGGATGAAGTTAGAGAGGGAGCAGGGTGGGCCACTTGCAGAGTGCGCTGGGGCAGAGCTTGCTGGCTTATGTGGTCATGACTCTTTCTGTGAGATCTGAAGACAATATGGGACTTTGAAGCAGAGAAGTGTGATGATCTCATTTACATTTTAAATAGATTAATTCTGGTTTCTTTCAGGACCAGATTGCTGAGGAACAATGTGAGAAATAAGGAAGCCATTAAGAAGCTATTTAAATAGTACAGGTAAGACAAAGATGATGCTAGTTTAGGCCAGCATGCTGGAGGCAGGAGCAGTGACAAGAGCATATATATTAAAGGTAGAACCAATAATATTTGCTAAGCGGTGGATGAGAAAAAGAAAAATTAGACCTTTGGGTTCCAGCAATTGGAATGATGGGCTTCTCATTTGCTGTGATTGAGAAAATTGTGAAAGAGAAAGTTCTTATTTGCTTGTTTAGAGAATGGTGGTAATTAGGAATTCATTTTTTGAACATGTTAAGCATGAGATTCCAATTAGATTTCCAGTTGGAAATGTCAAGCATAGAATTGAATTTATGGATTTCGGGCCCAGAGGGGCAGTCTAACTGAGAAATATAAATTTGGGAGGAACTAGCATACAGTTAAAGTTATAAACTAGGGCATATTATTGAGGGAGTAAGCAATAGGTAACAGAGACAAAAGAGAATAAGAATTTAAACATGGCTTTCCAATGTGTGGAGGGAACATTAGGAGGAGCAAACAGGAGAGTGTGTTTTAGCTACTTTTCTTGTTGCTGAGACAAAATACACCACACCCAAAGTTAAAGGGGGAAAGGTTTATTTAGCTTAGTTTGTAGAGGTTTCAGGCAAGAATCAGCTGGCTCCAAAGCAGGGTGGGATGGCAGAGGGGCACCACAGAGGAGAACTAGTTCATGGGGGGCAGAAGGTAGCAAAGCAACAAGGGAGGATCACAGCTCTTTCTATCCCTTTTGTCTATCTTATTCAGACTACTTATGGAGGGTAGCACTCACACCTTTAATCCTAGGATCCTTGATCCTAGCATTGCACCATGAATCAATTCCAGCTTCACAGGCTGTAGATCCAGCCACATCTGAAAAGCCCTACCTATGACCGCATGAGGCTTTGAAGGGGACATCTAAACACAAGCCATAACAGGACTGTGAAAAAATTATTTCAAGAAGGACATGGTAATGATGTGTATCAAACACTGCTGAGTAAGCTAAAGACTGGGGTTTGACTATTAGTTGTAGGAATAGAGGTTAATTTTTTTACTATTTTTATAGTGATAAAAATGATTGGAGTTGAAATGTGAGTAGAAGAAATAGGATTACAGATAGGGAATATAAACAAACTTCTGAATGGGTCATAAAAACAAGACATCAAATGGAAATTATTAGTAGGAGTTATTATTTTATGTTTGATTAATGATGGCAATGATCATATAGAGAAAAAAAAGTTAACCCGGAGTATAAAGAGAAAATTATTAGAGTCATCTAATTGAGAAAGCAAGAAGTGATGAGTTATATTTACATGAAAGAATAACTGGAGTTGAGGGAAGATCACCCCAGTAACAAAGAGAAACCTGAGTTTGGGTGTACAGAGGCTGGATGGGTGGCAGATAAGGCAATGGGAGGTTTTAGAATTGGAAACAAAATTTATTGCCTTCAAAAAATAAAGCCTGGAAGGAAAATGTAGAAGATTAGGAAGTTCTGTTATCTAGGAGAGAGGAAAGGGAAACAAATTCAGACTAAGGAAATAAAATCAGATTTCTGGCATCCAGAGTACCTGCTTGCCTGTTTCAGAGATAACTGTCTGTTAGCAGAAGCCCTGTTCCTCCCTAACTCCTTTGTGATGCAATGCGATGTAGTCTGATGAGTGGAGTCTAAGTGGACCGACTTCCAATTCCAGCTTCAACACACCTTCCATGAACACTCTTTCTATGTTTTACTTTTGCCCGAGATTGAAGGCAGAAGGCCTTAAGCCTGGGCTCCCAAATGGCCTCTTGCAGGAGAGCTGCTCCATTGACCTGTCTTTCTGCACAGTATTACCTGATGAAGAAATTAACTTTTATTATCTTTGTGCCATTATACACTATTTTAGGGGCCAGTTTATTTACCAGAGTAGCTAGAGTTACTGTAACTCTTGGACATTTTTCTGTTCAATTCTTTTCTTGTGTTTCCTGTTTATCCATCCTTTTCTTAATTTCTTGTTTTAATTTTTTAAATTTTATTTTTATGAGTATATATTTGCAGTACATAAATATTATATTCATCGTGGGGAACTGGTACATGTACATAACGCACATAAACCCTTCCCTTTCGCCTCCTCCCCTCTCCCTCCATCTCTTCCTCCTCCTCCCATTTGCAAAAGATGTATCTCTTGCTTCCTAATATCTATCTTTTATTTTGCTCTTTAATTTATTTGTATTTTAGCTTTCTCATATAAGAGAAACCATGTAATATTTAAACATTTTTTTCTGGTTTATCTCACTTAACATTATGGTCCAGGGCGCATCCATTTTTCTACAAGTGACGCAAATTTATCTTCCTTTATAGCAGAGGAGTACTCTGTTGTGTATAAATACCACATTTTCTTTATCCATTCATCTGTCGATGGACATATAGGCTGCTTAAAAGATTCAGCTATTATGAGCTGTGCTGTTTTGAACATGGGTATGCATGTATTACTATTATATTATGGCTTTAATTCTTTCAGGAAGACACCTAGAAGGGAAACAGTTGGATGGAATTTCTATTTTTGAGGAATCTTCACATTGATTTCCATTGTGATTGTACTAGTTTACATTCATACTAACAAGGTAGAAGGATTCCTTTTCCTGCACCCTCACCAGCATTTGATACTATTTGGTTTCTTCAAGATGAGAAAAAAAAATGGAAATAAAGCCTTTGCAAATAGGGAGGGGTGGAGGGGTTGAAGGGAGGGCAGGGGAATGGGGAAAAAATAAGAAACAAGAAATAGCATGTAAAGGTACAAGTTCCCAGTGATGAGTGTAAATGTATTGTATACCTAAAATGTGCCAATAAAAAAAATTAAGAGGAAAAAAAATGATAGCTATTCTTTCTGGAATAAGATGGAATTTCATTATGGTTTTAATTTGTATTTCTTTGATGGCTGGTGATATTTAACATGTATTTATTGGCCATTTGTACTTCTTCTGAGAAGTGTCTATTCATTTCAGTTGTCCATTTTTCTGTTGGGTCTTTTATTTTTGGGGGTACAATTTTAGAAGTCCTTTATATATTCTAGATATTAGTCCTCTGTCTGAGGTGTAGCTAGCAAAAAGTTTTCCCACTCTATAGGCTATTTCTTTATTTTGTTGGCTGTTTCCTTTGCTGAATAGTTGTTTTCTATTTGATATAATCCCATTTGTTGATTTCTGATGTTTTTTCTTGTGCAATTGGGGTTCTGTTCAGAAAGGTCCTTGCCTGCACCTATATCTTCAAGAGTTTTATGTATTTTATCTGCCAGCCAATTAAGTGTTTTTGTTTCAACATTTAGATTTGATACATTTTAATTTTAGGTTAATGCATAATAACTGATATTTTCCTCCCATGTACTTCTTTGGCCCCCTTGTCAAAGATGAGATAGAGGAATGTGCTTGGGGCTTTTTCTGCTTCTTCTTTTGTGTTCTCTTGATTCTCCTGTGTGTTTTTGGCCAACACCACCATGATTTTTTTTTTTTTTAGCACTATGGATTTTTAATATAACCTGAAATTTAGATTGTGATGTCTTCTGCTTTCTTCTTGTTGTCCAGGATGGCTTTTGTTATTCTGGGTTTCTTTGTGGTCCCATATGAATTCTAGGATTGTTTTCTCTAGTTCTGTGAGGAATGCTATTGATTGGATTGGAATTGCATTGAGTCTATATATCAGTTTTGGAAGTATGGCCATTTTGACAATATTGGTTCTGCCTATCTAGGAACAAGGATTATCTTTCTGTTTTATGATATCTTTTTTGATCTCCTTTCTCAAAATACTACAATTTTCATCATAGAGGTCTTTCGCTTCCTTGGTTAGGTTAATTCCTAAGTATTTAAATTTTCTTGATGCTACTGCAAATGACATTGCTTTTAATATCTTGCTCAATGAGTTCATTGAGAATTGGTGCACAGGAATGCTACTGATTTTTATGTGTTAAGTTTGTATCCTGCTACATTGGTGAATTTGGTTATTAATTCTAGGAATCTTTTGATTGAATTTTTTAGGTCTTCTATGTAAAGGATCACATCACCTTCAAACAATGATAATTTAACTTCTTCCTTTCCTACACACGTCCTTTCTTTTCATTACTTGATTGCTTTGGCTAATATTTCAAGTACTATACTGAATGGGAGTGGTGATAGTAAACATCTTACAATTGGCTTACCATTAAATGGCTTTATCTAATTTCTTCAGCATTTTTATCATGACTTGATGCGTGATTTTGTCAAAAGTTCCTTCTGTGTCTTTTGAGATGATCATATGATTTTTGTCCTTACTTCTGTTTATGTGGTGTGTTACATTTATTGGTTTGTGTATGGTAAACCATCCTTGCATCCCAGGATAAAGGCTACTTAGTCACGATGTATGATCTTTTTGATGATTTTTTACATTCTATTTGCCATAATTTTTGAGGATTTTGTGTCTATGTTCATTAGGGAGATTGGCCTTTAATTTTCTACTTTAGTTGGGTCTTTATCTGGATTTGGAATCAGGTTAGTGCTAGATTCCAAGAATAACTTCGGGAATACTTCTTCCCTTTCAATATAATTACAAAGTTTGGTTTTATATCTTCCTTGATGTTCTTGTAGAACTCAGTACTGAAATCCATAGGATCCTGGGCTTTTCTTAGTTGGTAGGTGTTTTTATTGCTACTTCAATTTCATTACCTGTTATTGAATTATTAAGAGTTTTTATCTTTTAGTTCAGTTTTGGTAATTCATACATATCAGCAATCTAGTTTTTCTGTATTCTCAAATTTATTAGAGTGTAGATTTTCCAAGTAATTACTAATAGTTTTCTGGATTTCAGCAGTGTTTGTTGTGATTTCATCTTTTTCATTTCTAATTGCCTTGATTTTTTTGTAAGATTGGCTAGGTGTTTTCCTATTTTGTTTATTCTTTCAAAGAACCAAATCTTCAATTCATTGATTTTTAAAAAATTTTCAATTTCCTTATTTCCTGCTCTTATGTTTATGATTTCCTAACTTGTAATGGCTTTGGATTTGGATTATTTTCACTTTCTTTAGATTTCTTATTGACAAATTAACTTTCAAAACTATTTTATAAATTTATTTTAAAAATAAAAAATCTTGTAAAATATTTTATAAACTGAAAGAACTTATTACCTTAACTTTTATTTCTATTTTACATGTATCTATCACTTATACACTTTATTAGTATTTATATATTAGTTTCCTAGGACTGCCAAAATGAAGGACCATAAACTAGTGGTTCAGTTCTGGTTGCTGGATGTCTGAGATCAAGTTGTTGACAAGTTTGATGATTCCTTCTTAAAGATGTGACGAAGAATGTGTTCTAGGCCTTTCTACTTCCACGGGTTTGCTGGCAATCTTTAGGGTTCCTTGGCTTATAGATATCTGCCTTTATTTTTAAATCATATTTTTCTTGAGTTTTTCCCATGCTATATGGACATGTATATATTGAATTGCGGCCCATGTGAATGATGTTATCTTAGTTTGATTGCCTCTACAAAGACCCTATCTTTAAATAAGGACACATTCTGAGGTACTGAGGGTACATGTCTTCCTTGGAGAAACATAATTCTATCCATAACAAATTGTCCTAGGCAGTCTCAGAGCAGAAGGAATGGAATGTGTGCTCCTGAGTCAAATAGAATTAGGCTGGAATCCTTGCCATGCCACGGACTATTTTGTGAGAGTTTCAGTCATTTAAACTCTGTGAGTCACAGCCACTTATTTGTAAAATAGAAGGGTGAGGACACAAACCTCATCAGAGTTTGTGAGGGTTAAATTAAATATTAAGTATATATTAAGTACTCAATAGATGGTATCTATCATTCATAATTAAGATGTTAGTGTATCATAATAATTGCTTTACTCAGATGTGTATTAGAATATCCTACTGTTGCTATGGAAATAGTATAGTTTTAGGAACTGATCTTATATTTGTCACTTTAAAAAATCCAAGTAGCCTAAACTGTCTTAATTTAATACTATTGATGTTGTCATTTTAATGTTATCTTGACTGTGGGACTCACAATCTCTATTCATCCTTTATTAATTGACACCTCTATTGAATATTTGTCCTTAGCTGTGATTTATATGATACAAAATGAGAGATATATCATGAGATTAACAACTTACTTCAAAGTCATGTTTTTTTGTGATTTGTGTGTTGAAATGAATCACTTATTTGCAGTTGAAAAGGTATGAACTACTCACAGGACTGAAAATCCTTCTCCCCAAATTTTCTCATTCAAATGTACCTGTGCATTCTAGAACACAACCAGTTCCCTTTCGGGTGTCACATTGTCCTTGAAATGGGCCTCTAGGAGATTTTACAATATATATGGATGATTCTTTAATATTCAACCATTCTGTATTCACTCTCCTCACAAAATAGTAGCTCTAAAAGCATGCCCATCTCTGTCTTTATTTCCATTGATATTTTTTAAATCTTACAATGTTTATTAGTTTTCCTACCAGGATGTAATGACTGAGACAGCTGCAGAGCTAAAAGAAAGAACAGCTGGTTGTGTTACTAGTTGAGTTCCTGCATATACTTGTGTCTGCTCACCTACAAACCAATACATTAGATCCTTACACACAAATGTTAAGACAGAAATTGATCAGCAGAAAAGCAAAATAAATGAATTTTTAAAAAAAAAACATTAAGACTCTCAAATTGGGAATAAATGTGAGTGAAGTGGAAAGAATTAATGATATTTAGAAAGCAATTATAATATCAAATTATATGATATGGGATATGATTTTCAAATGGGATATGATTTTCAAATGGGATATGATTTTCAACAGAAGCAAAATGAGAAGTGTGTAAGCAGTTAAAGGTAAATGGGTACATTCTCAGACATTTTACACTGTCTTTTGTCCAAGTGAATTAACACATTGGCATACCATAGCCTCTGGCAGCACTTTTCCACTTACAGTTTTCACCTGTCACTGTTAGATTTGTTTCAGACTTAGCTTTTGGAATTAGCTTAAAATGGATTCTGGGGCTTCCAGTAAGGGAGAAAAGAGGAGGGGTCAAGTTGACATGAAACTCACCACCAATCATTCACAGTTCTAACTGTACTGCTCATATCCTATTTTCTGTTTACCAAGCTGAGTGTTAAATACATCTACATCCACTGTACATATTTTCTTTATAAGGGTTATAGAATGCTTGCTGAGCTATTAGCACTCACTACAACTAGGGTTTCACTGAGGAGAATAGAAACAATACCTGAAGACATTAGTCATAAAACTCTGCTCAGAGCACGGACAGTCCTTAAAAGAGGGATAGGAACAGTGAAAAAGAGAAGATGGTGTATGGGCATTAGGCTGGGTCTGGAGAGGGAGAAGCAGAAAGGAACTGAAGCAGAAAATTAAATGGTCTGATACTGACTTTGAATAATAGCTCTGGGTGACCCTGAATCTTAGTACTGGAAGTGTGCACATATTAAAATTCACCAGTTGCGATCAATTTTCTGTGTGCTAGATATTTCCCCTCCTCTGTATTTTGGGTGAATGGGAAGAAGCCAGTCATTTAAAAACTTCTTGGAGGCTCTGCATCCATTTTTACACATCCTTTGTGAAATCTGGCAATTTCTTCTTCTTTCATTAACTCCTCCAGAAATGTTGGCCCTCATGTGAGTCCTTCACTCATCAGAATCTAATTATTGCCATCCATTCTGGTTTGGCTGCCCAGGCCCAGCGCTCAGAGATCACCACAAGGGAAATCAGGGCTAGGGAGGTATTTGTTAGCACTGCCAGCTACATCTCCACCAGGAGGTTATTTCCCCCCATTTTATTAACTCTTCTTTTGTTTTAAACTGCCCACCCTTCTCCATCCTCAATTATTTTCACCAGTGATTTACTTCAAAGTGAACCCCCACCTAAGTTGCTCAACTTTAGTGTTTAGAAGTGGATGCCTTGCAATTAATTAATTAATTCTACTAATGATAATATTAAGATTAAGATATCCCATAGCACTCTGATTCTTCTAATATTTACATGTAGGCATTACTCAATTATTCTTTTTAGAAGGAGATAGTTTTGTTTTCTAAAATAGTTCCTCTGTAAGATAATTTATAAAGAAGTAATTTATGATATCCCAAAGGAAATAAAGGATACTTTTTTAGAGAAATATAAGGAGAAAGATCTTGATTTGAATTTTTGCTTTTCAGTTTATTAGGTGATACAATCCAACATTGGATGGTTGACATCTAGACAAAGTTATTTCCAATGAAATTAAACACAAAGAGTAGAAATCTAGCATTCCTGAATATATGAGAGATAGGTAACATACTGAAAATGGAACAATCATCTTTAGCTATTATTTTAATACTTTTCCGGTATTCATTTATTCCTCTTTTATTATGCACAAATAAAATAATACTTTCAATTTCTTAGACTTTTACTTAAATAAGGAAAGACCAAACATTCTGATATTTTTAAACTCCTAAAGAGTCTAACCAAAGTCCTTCTACTTCTTTTTTCTTCTCTTTGCTAGGTCTAGGAACACCAAGTACCTGACATGTTTCCTTTACAAACTGAATTTAGTTCATGGGAACAGTGAGCAAGCCCTTGGAGCCCCTTTATACATGGTGACTGTGGTTTCTTGGTTTGTTGTTATTGTTGTTGTTGCTATTTTTGGTCCCTGAGTGAGTTTTAAAAAAACTACTTCATTAGTCTCCTATTGCTGCTGTTACAAGTTACTACAATACCTTAATCACTTAAAACTGCATAAACATTATTTTTTCAATTCTGAGGGTTAAAAGTCTGAAACAGATTTCCAGATCTCCCCCGGCTGAAGACAAAGTACCAACAAAGATTTGATCTTGCCTGAAGAAGACTCTAGGGTAAAATGTTTTTAGCCCTTCCAACTTCTAGAGGCTGCCTGCATTTCTTGGCTTCACCAATCCTTTTATCTTCAAAGCCAGAACCGGCCAGTCAAGTCTCTCTCTAGCTACCTCTTCTGTTTCCTTTTCCTTTTTGAAGCCACTGTGATTACATTGAGCACAACCACACAGCTGGAAAAATCTCTGATTAGCAAATTTAATTCCATCAGCAACTTTAATTCTCCCTTGCCATGTAACATATTCCCAATTAGGATTTGGAAAACTATTATTTTTTCTACTATACAAGCCTCATTTGAGGATTAAAGTAAGAATGGGATTAACTTTTGAGATTACTCTGGAAATTTCAAGTTATATGAATGTAAGAACCACATTATTTGAAGTTAACTGTTACTCAAAAATTATAGTAAGAGCCATTTAAATTTATAAGTAACTTCTCTAGTTTCTTACTTTTAACTTGTCAGGATTTGATATTTTGAGATTCAGTGTGATATTAATCAAACAATGTAACTTTTGAGATCAGAAAGGCCAATATATACATTTCAACTTAATGACTCATTGAGCTTTGGTTTCCTTATCTTTATAATGACAGCAAAGCTCTATATTTTGAGGGCTGTGAAAAGGACAAAATTATTCACTGATTTATACAAATGGAAATGGATTATGTAACTCCTATGAAAGTAGGGATAGGTGTTTGGTACAAAATATTGTTTAGTTTAGTGCTCAATGTGTGAGAGTGAAATTCAGCTCCACCACATTTCAGAGGCCAAGTCCCACCTGGGACTCTCTGACCTCACAAAACAAATATTTTGGTCTAGGTCCCTGCAAAAGCTGAGGGTGAATTCCAGTTTTTACCTACAGTTTATTTTGGTGAGATTATCAAGGAGCTTGTGTTTCGATTGTGTGATAAAGTTGCGATTTGTCCCAAATTGCCTAAAATGTGGTTCAGTTGCTGGAAGTGATTTTAGTAAGGGGCCATCTAGCCCTTGGAACTGAAAATGTACTGCATCTGCTTATTTGTTCGATCTCCTTTTGTATTCCTACTCTGAAACAGAGCATTAGAAGACATCGTTTGAGTGGTATGAAATACACATGTGTTGTTTCATAATTTAAATTAATAGATTATACATAATTCATAACATATACAATTCTATGTATGATAGGTGATATATAAAGGGTATATTTGATCTAGAATGATAATAAAAAAACTATCGTCTTCTACTGTAAATAATTACATACTGTGGTAGGTAGAACAATGGCTCCCAAAAGATGTCCACATCCTAAACCCTAGAAACTGTGAATATTACTTTTCATGGAAAAAGGAATTAAGGTTGCAGTCACAGTTAAGATTGGCCACCTCTGATCTTGAGAGATGATAATTACCCTGCATTACCTGTGACAGCCCAAAATATAATCACATGGCTTCTTAAAAGTAGAAGAGGCAGAAGAGAAAACTGGTGCCATGGTAAGTTGAGAGAGACTGGACCCACTGTTGCTGACTCTGAGAATGACTCTAGAAACAAAGGTTTCATGAGCTTAACAAAGTAGGTGGTTTCTAAAAATGGCTTCACTCCTAAGACTTCTATAAAAAATGGTAGCCCTACCAAATACCTTGTTCTTAGTCCAGTGAGGTCTATGGAATGATTTGTAGAATTGTAATATAAAATATTTTTATTTTTTAAGCCATTAAATTTGTAATCTATTATCACCACAGCTATAGAATATTATTTTACATACTTTATATCTAAATTACTATAGTAATTTATAGGTTAAGTAGCTTAAATTATTACATGGTAGCAACTTTAAAATACATTTTCTGTTAATGTCCCATTAAACACCATTCTATTATTATTTTAAATAATACTTTTCTTCTAAATTTATACACTTCATAGATAATGCTTTCATAAAATCATACATACCGCTAAGTTTTTGTAAAGTGAGGTTGTGATAGAAAACTTGAAAGGAGATTTCAATGAAAATGTATTAAAGTACATGGTGTTGAAGTTTCACGATCGTATGCAAAAAACTTTATTTCAGATCTGTATGGCAAATACAAAGAAACAACCACATTTGACCAAGACAAATGATTTTCATGTTTTGCAAACATGAGATAAAAGTCAATTTCCTCTTAAAAGCCACTTGCCATCTGTGTCTGTCATACCTATAGTCTAAATTACTAGTTTTTAAGTTTAAAAACTATAAGATGTCATGAAAATCTAAGATATTATCTCAGATATGCTCATTGTATTGTTATGATGTAGAAAACCAGTGTTTTTAAAACTAATTATTCTGGCATGTCTGCCAAGTACCTAACAAGCATTTTGTAGAATTCATTGTATCCCTCCTCTCCATCCAAAAAGCAAAACTGAGCCAAGACCAACTCTGTTTCAGATCATTGAAGAGATCTGGCAAGGATGAAAAATGAACCTATGACTGACAGCTCAACGGCTCACATTTTCTGCTGTGCCTAACTGTAGTGTCTTCGGTGAAATGTGGTCTTTCTCCATGCGATCATGTAATAGTTACACTGTTGTACATTCCCTTTTATTTCCACTTCAAAACAGACAAATAAGGACACAGAGGGAATGTAAGTGAGAAATACTTCAAAGTCAGTTTTCTGCTTGTCATAGCCTAAATGTTTTTCTCCACTCTTGAGAGAGACTTGCTGGAAGACTGAGGTTTGACTTGAACACTTGAGAATGTTCCATAATGTGCTTCGCTGCAGTGCCCCTGAAGAAAATGAATGCTTACTCGGCGAGCTGCCGTGAAGCAAGGCTGTGCTCACAGAGAGGCATCATTCATCTTCTGGCTCCAGGGGCCTTCCCCACCCGCCTGTTTGAAATAAAATTTCCACCTCACTTGGTGGTAAAGCTGCCTGCTCCATCCTCTATGTAGGGAAAAGTGGATAGAGTTTTATACAGGTAAAGAAGAAGTTACTTCTGCAAAAGAAAAGTACAGAGAAAAATTGAGAAAGGACACAAGGGAAAAGAAGAGACAAACTAAGCTTAGAATAAATGAAAGATGGAAAAAGAACTGAAATTCCACTTTAAAAAAAGAATCTTTGTGTAATCTTACAGATTTTTAAGGACCATTTAAAAATGTTTAAAGGTAAGGCTACATTACAGGAATCAGAATTCTACCAAAATGTTTGTGCTTCTCTTTCCACTTGTGCTTAGACAGGATTCACAGCCCTGGCCTGCTTGAGATGCTCTTCCTGAAGGTATGAACATTTATATTTGGTACAGTTATTGTCATCATTAAAATCAATGAACACAAGTAAAAAAATGGAAGACATTTATTGCTTTTGAACAGTGATAATTTAATTTAAAATTCTTCCTCTAGAGCATCTTTAAATGTTTAAAGTCATTTCTCTTCTCTGATCACAACTTGTAAAGTAGGATGTTTGCATGTCTGTGAAGGAAGTTTGGTTTTTGTCATTATGACTTATTTCTATTTTGACATATTTCTGTATTTCTCTATATCTCCTATGTTTTATATTTCTATCTTGACATGTAAAAATTGCTTAGCATACTCCTCAGACTTAGATGATTTCTAAATGCTACTTTTGTTCCCTCTTTTCCTTCCTGCTTTGTGACACTCTCTCTCTCTGAACATCCTTTTGTCATCTCTTCTTAGTTTTTATCTTCACCGTTTGTAACTTGCTTTCTAAAGGTCCTGACAAGCTATAACTGATGGGCTTACTGTGTGACGCCCCAAAGAGCTGCTCTATTTGTGGATGGCTCACTTGTGAATCATCAGCATAATGGACATCATCATAGTTCTAAACATAGGTTACCACTGAGATCACTGAGATCACTTGTCTTTCTTGATTTCCGTGCAAGTGCCTGAAATAGAGAAGCAATGCTGTAGAAACAGAAAGTTATATTATTGTGTCTCTGGAAGATTTGTAGAGAATGCATAGCCATGAAGTGACATCAACCTTGTTATATTTAAGTTCCGATGATGGCAAATGTTGTCACTCTCAGGAATGTCATGTGCAGACTCATTCAGTTTTTAAATTAAATAATAAATACTTATTGATTGCATAACTGAAAATTGCTAAATAGTGCTAAAAATCAAAAATATGACGATGAGTGAATAGACATAATCATTAAGACCAGCCTAAACAGTTTGTATCAAAAAAGTTAATATGTACATTTTTGTAGCTTTAAGAAATTAATTCTAAAATTTAAAAATTATGATAAAATACACAAAAAATTTACCCATGACCATTTAAAGAACACATTAAGTGGTAATAAGTACATTCTTACTGTTATACCACTATCTCCACCATCCATTCACATGTTTATCATGTTGTCAAAATGAAAATCCATACCCATTAAACAATTGTCCATGCCCCTCCATAGCAATCACCATTCTACTTTCTCTTTGAATTTGACTACTCTAGGTATTTCATATAACTGGGTTAAGGTAGCACTGGTCTTTTTGTGACTGGCTTATATTTACTCAGCATAATGTCCTCATGATTCATCCATGCTGCAACACATTTTGGAATTTTTTCCCCACTTAAAAGCCAAGTAATATTCCATTTTATGCATATATCACATCTTATCTATTAATTTCTCAATGGATTCTTGGTTGCTTCTAATTTTTAGCTGTTGTGACTAATGCTATGTATATATATTCTATACATTTGTTATATACTATATATATAGACTATATATAGTCTTTATATGCTATTCATATCCCCGATTTCAAGACTTTTAGTTTTATTTTCAGTAACAAAATTGTCGGATCAATCATAATTCTATTTAAAAACTTTTGAGGAACTATGGTACTATTTCCCATAGGGGTTGTACTACCTTACATTACCACTAGTAGTTTACAAGTATTCCAGTTTCTTCACATTCTCACTCACACTTGTTTTTTTTTTTGTTTATTTTAAAAATATAATAGCCATCCGAATAGGTGTAGAGTTGGAGTTTTACGATATTTCATTTTGATTTGAATTTTCCCAGTGATTAGTGATGTTGATCAGTAATTCATGCACTTTTCAACCATTTGAATATCCTTTTTGGAATAGCATCAACTCATGCTCTTTGCCCATTTTAAAAATTCAGTTGCGATTTTGGTTGTGGCATTGTGACACTGATATATTTTCTTTTTGAAACAGCATGTTATTGTTAGTTTATTATGAAAAGTGCCTTTCATCTGCTTTTGTTGCAAACTTTCTAATAATTTTTAATAAGTTGTATCCTGGGTACATACTAAACTTTTTATTATTTTTTATGAATAATTTAAAAGTTAAGACAACACTCAACCATTGATGGTCTGTGTCTAGTATTGTATTAGATGGTTACAAAGGTCAGCCTCCTCCAGAATAAGATCTTTGGAACCAGTTAAGTTTCATGCTCAGCTTTCTGTAAAGAAAGAAGTCCTTTGGGGATGATTTTTACATGGTTATGCATTGTGTTACTGAAAAACTAAAGTTCTAAGAAGTTTTGAATGCAGAGTTCTAAAACTTCTACTGAAATATTTTCTATTGAAAACTTGCTACTGAAAGATTTTAAAGATGTCAAAGAATAAATTGTAGACAGAAGATCCTTGGGGTACCTGGTCATTTGTTAATGAAGAGTCTTGTTTAGATGTATCAGTAACATTATTTTAATTTTCTATTTTGTGACATGTGAACTCAAACTAAACCAAATTTTCAATATATCCCTGCATACTTCAGGCATATGAATGCTTTATAGATTCTAAGACATTCTACCTTATATAAATATACTTGATGCTATTTTCTTGCTCACAGTAGAATAAAATGTTAATAATTTGGTGAGTCCCTGCAATTTTACTATCCATTTCTTTCTGGTTCTATATGACATTTAGTGAGCACTAGACCCTAAAAGACTCAGGAAATTCAGTTTGAATAACCACTAAAAAATACATATGCTTACTCAAAATAACTAAGCAACTTGATTCTGCAAAAGGAAGTTGAACAATTCCCAAAGAACAGATTCTTTTGAAATAGGAGGTTGCAAACTGACTTTTATTTATATTTCAGGATATTTTTTCCCAGAAAATTATATTCATCTGCACATTTCTTTAAGTAAATATTTTCTATTTTTAAGAAGTCGTATAACACATTGAAAGTAATTTCAGTGCTGCTCTACTCAGATTCTGGAGGATTGATTTTATAGATTGTATTCTATCATATGACTGAAGCTTGACCTCCGATTTTCCTCTCCATTCATACATGTATTGTTAAATTAATCTAAATATTTAGGTAATTATTAAATATGTGTACATCCAATGATTTGTTTGCAAGTACTTAATATAAATATTATATAATCTATAATAATACATAATGATCAGGAAACATACTTTTATATACAAGATTTCTGAATATATGGGATGCTGAGCATTGTTTTAGGTGCAGAGAAAATGCTCATCAACAAGATATAACTACTTCCTGTCCTCAAGGAGATTATAGTTTAGTGGAGCAGAAAGAAAGGCAAAAGGGAAAAACTACAGTGAAATGTATTTTGTAAGTGTCATGAAGAAACAGTATGCTGAGATAGAGAATAATGTAGCTTCAGAGAAAAGATGGTGAGAAAGAGACTCCTTGGCTTAGGCAGAGATGTAAAAGTTGAAAGGAGATGTTAGCATTCACGTCAAGTATCTTCCTATTCTTCTCTTCCACCCTTCTGTTGGGGATAATTGGTTAGGCAATTGCACTTAGTGTTTCAGAGAGAAAAAGCAAAAGCACAATATCAAGGGAGAGTTTTAAATAAGAAAGAACTGTGTTTGTAATCCAAACACAGAAGGAAAGCATGGCAGGATAGTGACAAGAGGGGCAGTTGACACATGAGACATGAAAGGCATAGGCTATGCTACATCATAGATCATGGTAATGATTTCAAATTTTATTTGATGTTCAATAAGAACATTCTTAGGTTCCCTTTCAACGCCTACTTCTGCAACCAAAATAGACTTCATCTTGGTCTGTGGTGGCCCCAGATATAAGAGTTTGTACATGTTAACCACTTTCTTCCATGGCCTGTACTGGATGCTCATGAGAAAGATCAGGAACAGATAGAATGAGGAGGAGGCATAGGTGGTAGCACTACCAAGTGGCTATCTGCAACCAAAGAGTAGGTATGAAACCCTGCTGCATTCTAGAATCTTCTCTGATATGAGGAAGAAAGAGCTGCTGAGGAAAAGGCAAGAAACTCTTCAACTTTTCCATGAAAATATTGAGTGTTACTTATGAAGAAATAACATAAAAGCTATCTGCCAGTAAAGATGGAGGAGACTGCCTCAAGCCTGGAGCCTTGGACAGATAGAAAGCATAGTCTTACCGCAGCTCACTGACAGAAGAGCAAGAAAGTAAGTCAGGCTGAGGGTCCTCATCAATTAAAAACATTTTCCTCTGAGGTAGTAAATAGAGGCAAGACAAGAACATGCAGAGGGCAGGGAAGTCTAGTAAGTTTAGAATGAAGCAAGAACAGTGAAAAAAAAAAAAGATCCACCTCTCCAATACTCTCCATCTTAGTCTAACCCCAAGGTAGCTGCTCTGCACAGGTGGAAAAATTTGACATAGAAGGTGCACTCAAAACCCAAACCTGTCACCATTACTTATTACTTTGGTTCAAATCCTCTCCCCACCCCTAACACACACATGCAGACTAACAATCTGATGAAAGAAAAGCCGTGCACATTCTAAATATAAATTCTATTTCCTTTAGTCAGTAGTGTTCTTTTCTAAGGTATTCAATCAAAACTGGTGAGGCATGTAGAAAAGCAAGAAAAAGAAATGTGTCATTGTCAAGAAATAAAGCAGTGAACAGAACCAGAGCCATAGATGGCTCACATATTAGAATACTCAGACAGAGGGTTTAAAATAATTATGATTAATATTTTAACACATTTAGTGGAAAAACGTATGCATGAAAAGTTAGAAATTTTGGCAGACAGATGCAAACTATAATTAAGTGTCAAGTACAAATGCTAGAAATGAAAAATGCACTGTCAGAGATGAAGAATTCCTTCAATGGGCTTATCAACAGACTGAACACAGAAGAGAATAAAATTGGTAAACTTTAAAATACATCCATAAAAATTATAAAAACTAAAACAGAAATGAAAAATGAGTAAGAAAAAAGCATCCAAAGGCTGTTGTAAAATATACACGAATATCTAACATTTAAGGCAACTGAAGTTACTAAAGGAGAAAAGAGAAATCAGGGTAGAATAAATTCTCAATTAATGAAAGACAATGACTCAAAGATCTAAGGAGTTTAGAGAAAAGCATATCTTGACTTAACTTCATCAGAGTGCTTGTATTTTTGTATCATCCACAACAGAACATGTTGAAATTCTAACCTCCTGAAACTCAGAATGCAACTGTACATGGATGTAAGGACTTTACAGAGATAATTAAATTAAATGAAGTCATAAGAGTGGGCATTAACTCAGTATGTCTAGTACCCTAACGAGAATAGGACACTTGAACATAATAATACAGAAGGAAGATGATATAAATACCCAGGGGAAGATGGTCATCTAAAAACCAGGGACAAAGGCCTGAAACTGATTCTTCTGTGAAGGCCTGCAGAAGGAAACATAGCTACTGACATTTTGATCTCACATTTCTAGGCTCCAGAACTATGAAAAACTCAACTTTTGTGTTTTAGGCCTCTGAGTTCATTGTATTTCACTAGGCCATCCCTAGAAAACTAATAAAGTCCTGACAAACCAAAGATAAAGAGATAATCTAGAAAGCAGACATAAAAAATAAGATACATCACATAAAAGAAACAAATGAGAATGGATTTCTGATTGGAATCTTTACATGTTGGAAAAAATGGTGCAATATATTTAAAGTACTAAAACAAACAAATGAATACCTGTCATTCCGAACTTCTATATCCAGCAAAAATATCTTTCAGAACTACAGGCAAAATACATGTCTGAGAAAGAAAAAATGAAATATGTTGTTATTAGCAATCATGAACTACAAGATATATTGAAGACAATTGCTTATGTAGAAAAAATATGACATGAGACAAATATTTAGATTTACACAAAGAAATAAAAGCACCTGGAATGGTAAAAGTGAATATAACTATGAAAGATTTTTTCCCCTTTAAAAGTTGTATTAAAAGATAATTGTTGCACTGAGCTAAAATGGTGGGAATAAAACATATGTGGAAATAAAATGTATGAATACAAAAGAGGAAAGGCTCAAAATGAAATGATATTGCTAGTGTTCCTATTTAAAGTAATATACTGTTATTTGAAGATTAACTAGAGGAAGTTAGACATAAAGTGTCAATATCAGGAATGAATGAGGGACATCACTATAGACCTTATAGGTATTAAAGTAGTAATAAAGAGTGAGACATCACCACGGCTGACTACAGGCAGCAGGGTTCATGAGATGCTCAGATGACATGCACCAAAAAGCATGGGTACTCAGAAATGGGGGCAAGGAAAGGCCCAAATAAGGAAAGACAACTTGAAAGAGAAGTCCACTACATGAATTCCAGTATCAAGGGCATTTAGAAAAAGAGGCAGGGAAGCCCCTTGATCATGATACTGCTTACACCCTAGACATGGCATATATTGGACACCATCTTGGGAAAAGATCTAACTCCGTGAGGGAAGAAGCTAAGTACAGCAGCGGTGGCAGGACTGCTGCAGTTAGTACCCAGCCTAGCACCTACCAGCCATTGTCCATCTGTCCTAATTCCCTTCTCACTGGGAGAAGGAGCCCAGTGAATGAGATATTAACAAATCAGGCCACTAAAGAAACTGAGAGCCAGAGAATTATTCAGGGAGCACTGTTAGAGCTAGGACTGGAGGGCTCTTGGGAAAGAAAGGATCAAGGGTGTGGTCCTCGTTAGGGACCTGGAACCAGATCTTGAGAAATCTTTGGGTCAGTAAGTTGCAGGGGTGAGCAGCCATTGTGACTGATGGGAGGAAAGAGACTTGATCAGTGTTAGTGTAGGCCTTCTCCCATCACTCCCCCAGACCCCATGAGCTCTGTACCCATGGATTATCTTGTCCACTGTCCATTCTCCAAATGGTTCAGAGATCAGGGCCTGTGCAGGAATATTTCCACTACCAGCCAAAAGCTGCTGAGCTCTGTGAGGCCTAAGCACTATTGAATTTGCAAGTTGGATATAGACTCTTTGGGTGGTATGCACAGCGAGTTTGACACAGGCAGGAAACTGGAAGAGTGGTGAGGCCAGAAGGGCTTGCATGACATGCTTACCCAGAGTGGTATAGAAAGAGAAGACTTAAGCAGGTGTAGGGACTATCACAGAGGAAAGAGGCAGAGATCAAGAAGGCCCCTTTGGAAATCAGCAGACAACGAAGTACTTGACATTGTGCCCTTCTCCAACACTACTGAAGGCATCTCTTCATAAGATAGAGGCAAAACACCTCTGGATAGGTGTTTTGCCATAGGAAGGCAGCTGAAACCAGAGAAATGCCTGAAGAAGGAACAGAAAATAGGCTCAGAGAACTCCAAATGCCTTCACAAATTATAGTAGGGGAACCAGATTAAACACTAGTACATACATCCAGCCTCCTGGACTCAAGCACAGAGGACCGGAGCTCACCTCCCCACAAATGCTACAAGGAAACATTTCTTCATTTATGAGCATAGAAGGAGAAACTCACTAGTCAAATTATAACTGCAGTATAAATAAAATTTAGAGGAAAAAATACATATAACTGGGAGAGTAAACACAGGAAGAAAAATAAGACATTAAGCAATAAAACAATAATATGACAGAAGTCAGTAATAACTCTAAAGGTAAATAGCCTTAACTTTTGAGCCAAAAGACACAGACCAACAAATTGGATCAAAAAACGAAGTTCCACTGCATATGTCTAGAATAGACACAACTTATCCATAAATACACTCAGAGAGTGAAAGAGAAGTATGGAGAATTATATTCCATAAACAAGGAATTTTTAAAAAAGCAATAGTAGTTATTCTATCTTCAGAATATGTGATCTTCAATCCAAAACTGATCAGAAGAGACAAAAAGGGTCACTATATTCTGGTAAAGGAAGCAAATCCACAGGAAGAGATGACAATTGTAAATATACATGTATGCAATTGTGACACATCTCATAAAGCAAATACCACTGGACATAAAATATCAGATAAACATCAATACAATTATAGTGGGGGACTTTGATTACCTCACTCTTATAAATACATAGGTCAACCAGAAGAAAATGTACAAAGAAATATCACAGTTTAACCACATCATCCAACAAATGGACTTGCAGAGATCTAGAGACTATTTCATCTAACAGCAGAATACATATTTTTCTCAGCAGTGCATGAAACTTTCTTGAAAATAGGCCATTTTTTGTCCATAAAGCATGCCTATATAATATAAAGAAATAATTTTTGCATAGTATTGGATCATAGTGGAATGAAACTAGAAATCAACAGTAAAAGATGCCACAGAAAGTATAAAAACACATGGAGATTAACTAATATACTATTAAATAATCAATGTGTCATGGAAGAAATCTAAAAGTTCAAAAAAATCAATTGACAATGGCATACAAAAACCTATGGAACACAATGAAAGCAGTCATAAGAAGAAAGTTTATAGTTGTGAATGCTCACATTAGGAAAATAGAGTGAGCCAAATTTACAAGCCTAATGATGGATCTCATGTTTCTAGAAAAACAAGAGGAATTAAAATCCAAAACTTGTAGAAGGACAAAAATTTTAAAGATCAAAGCTGAGATTAATGAAATTGACACTAAAAAGATAATACAAAGAATCAATGAGCCAGAGTTGCTTCTTTGAAAGGATAAATAAGATTGTTATGTCCTTAATCAAATTTACCAAAAGAAAAGAAAAAATTTGTATCAATGCACTTAGAAATGAAAAAGGCAAAATCACAATGGGCACCACCAAAATTCAGAGAATTTCAAAAAATTACATTGAAAACCTATAAATTGGAGAATCTAGAAGAAATGGATAATTCCTAAATACATATGAATTATCAAACTGAATCAAGAAGACATATAATCCCTGAACAGACCAAGAACAGGAAATGAAATAGAGTTACAAAAACTCTACCAACTAAGAAATGTAAGGACACCAAGGACTCTTTACTACAACTTCAGAGAACTAATGCCAATATACCTCAAATTCTTCCATGAAATTGAAAGGGAAGAAACACTGCTAAACTCATTCTTTAAAGCCTCACACCAAAACTAGAAAGGGACTCAAGAAAACAGAAAACTATGGCCCAATTTTCTTTAAGAGCATACATGTACAAGATATTTGCAAAAAACGTACAACAGATAATTTAAAAGATCACACATTGTGACTAAGTTGGCTTCATCCCACAGATGCAAGTATGATTCAATACATGTAAATCAATAAATGTAATTTATCACAAAACCAAAAAGAATAAAAAGAATATGATCTTCTCAATAGGTGCAGAAAAATCCTTTAACAAAATCCAACATCCATTCATGACTAACATGCTAATGACAATAGGTGTAGAAGGACCTTACCTCAAACTGAGAAAAGTAATTTATGCTGAATGACGAAAAACCAAAATCATTCCCTCTAAAACCAGGAACAAGACAAGATGTCCACTCTCATGACTCCTGATCGATGCAGTATGCAAAACTTTGGACAGAATAATTAGGCAAGAGAAAGAAATAAATGGAATACATACAGTAAGGGAGAAGTCAGAGCATCCTTATTCACAGATTACATGATCCTTTACTTAGAAGGCCCAAATACCTCCACAAGGAGACTTGTGAGGTCAATGAATAAATTCAGCAAAGTTTCAGGATACAAAATCAGTGCACAAAAATCAGTAGTGTTCCTGTATATCAACAATGAACCCTCTAGAGTAAATCATGAGAACAGTCACATACACACTACTTTCAAAAAATTAAAGACCTAGTAATTAACTTAATCATGGAAGTGAAAGACTATTATAAAGAAAAACACAGTACTCTAAAAAAAGTGATTGAAGGGTACATTGCAAAATGGAAAGACATCCCTTGCTATTGAATAGGCAGATCCAATATTTTCAAAATGGTCATATTACCAAAATTCATATATAGATTCAATGCAGTTCTAATCAAAATTCTAGCAGCATAAGGGGCCGGGGATTTAGCTCAGTGGTTTCGCAAGGACCTGAGTTCGATCCCCAGTACCAAAAAAAAAAAAAAAAAAAAAAAATTCTAGCAGCATGCTCCACATAACTAGAAGAAACTATTCTAAAATTTATATAGAACAAGAAAAGACCCAGAATAGCCAAAGCAATTTTATGCAACATGAATGGAGTAAGAGTCAGTAAAACTTGGATTTCAAGTTATACTACAAAGCTACAGAGCTACAATAATAAAAACAGCATGGTGCTGGGACAAAAATAGATATGTTCCCTAATAGAATACAATATAGGATGCAGAAACAATCCCAAACACCTTCAGCCATCTGATTTTTTTACAAAGAGGCCAAAAATATATGCTTGAACCAAAAAAAAAGCTTAAAAAAATAGTGCTAGGAAAACTGGTTATCTATGTATAGAAGAATGAATGCAGATCCATATCTTTTACCCTGTGCTAAGATCAAATCAATATCAATCAAAGACTTAGATGTAAAACAGAAACACCAAATCGGCTTGAGGAAAAAATTGGTGAAACACTTGAAAACATAAGCATAGGCAAAGACTTCTTAAAAAGAGCCCCAATTTTATAAGATATAATACTATGAGTTAACAACTGGGATTATACCAAAGTAAAAAGTTTCTGCACTGCAAAGGAAACTACCGACAGAGTGAAGAGAAAGTCCACAGAATGGACCAAAAACTGCCAGCTATTCCAAGGACTAATACCTAGAATACATAAAGACCTCAAAAAAACTTGACCCTTCCAATAAGACCCAGTAAAAATTAGGCAGTTGAAATGAATATAAGACGCTCCCCAGAAGTACACATGGTTAATAAGCATGTGAAAATACGTTCAGCATCTTTGACTGTTAATTAAATGCAAATCAAAACAATAGTGAGATTACATTTTACTCCAGTAAGAATGACCACTACCAAGGTTGTGGGAGTAAAGGAGCCTTTCTACATTTTGGTGGGATTGTGAGTTAAGAAAACTTCCTTGGAAATCAGTATGGAAATTCTTCAAAAACCTAAAAATAGAAATTTTATTTGACCCAGCTATATATCTTCTGAGTATCTTCTAAAAGAGTTAAAGTCAACATATAACAGTGACACATGCATATATATGGTTATAACAGCACAATTCATAATAATTAAATTGGAGCTCCAGTGGCACAATCAGTTAGCACGTGGTACTTATATATCATAATAATTAAATTGTGGAAGTGGCCTTATATTCTTCAATTGATGAATGGGTAAAGGAAATGTGATATGTATACACAATGGTGTACTACTCAGCCATAAAGAAGCATAAATTTGTAAGCATTGTAAGAAAATGGCTGGATCTTAAAATCATAATGCTAAGAGAAATAAATCAGATGCAGAAGGTTAAATATTATACAGTTTCCTTAATATGAAAAATGTAAAATATGAATACATTAAAAAACAAAATAAGTGATAAATGGTAGGGAATAGGAAGGTAGACTTTAGAGATGGGAAGGGATCTGTGGAAGTAGAGGGAGAAAAATTTGGAGAGAGAAGCAACAGTGAAATGCTCAAGATGCTAGATGAATTATATATTGCAAACATATAGTAATAAAACAAAATGATATTTAACATTGTTACAAAATATATGTTCATAAATTTGATAATTATATGTAAAGGAAAATGTGTTGAAAAGCAAACTAAAGCTCATTCAGGGAGAAATAGATAAATTGAATAGCTCTCTACAAAGAAAACTGAATTTGTAATCAAAACCAATTCTTAAACAAAATTCATGCCTAAATGACTCCATTTGTGAATTCTATTAAACTTGTATAAAAGAAATAATACTAACTCTACAAAATTATACAGATAATTCCAAATAATTACAAAAATCTTACCAGAACAGAGAAGAAAATCTACAAGATTGCAGGATACAAGGGCATTACATATTTATAAATTGTACCTCTACATACTACCAACTAATAATGCAATTTGAAATGTAATAAAGCACCATTTACACTAACATCAAAATATGAAGTATTTGGAGATGTATTTTCTGCAAAGGGAATACATGGAGTTATAAAATATTGCTGAAAGAAATTAAGTAAGATGTAAATAAATGGAGACTCATGGGTCGGTATTTGTCTTAGTTACTTTCTTGTCACTGGAACAAAATACCTGACACCCACAAGTTAAAGGAGAAAAAGGTTTACTTTAGCTTACAGTTTATAGAGGTTTCAGTCTGTAGTCAGCTGGCTCCAAGGTATGGTGACATGGCAGAGGGGTCTTGCAGTGGAGAAACCGTTCATAGGATGGCAGGTAGGAAGAAGTGAGCAGCTTGAAGGGAGAAGAAGGTCATATATACCACAGTATCACACACTCATGATCCAGTTACCTCCCCAAAGCCCTACCTATGAGCATATGAGCATATGAGTCTTTTGGGGGTATAAACCACAATAGTACTCAATAATTATTAGTTTTCCCAAAATTGGTTTAAAAATTGAACACAATCTCAATCAAAGTCTCTGCATACATTTTTTAAAGAGCTTATCAAGGCAATTACAAAATTTATTAGAAATACAAAGAACTTAGAATAATTAAATTTTTAAAAGGAAAAGTTGAGTGATTCATTATAACAGTTATGTTATTGATGTAAAGATAGATGTATAGATCAATGGACGAAAGAAGACAGATGCACACATAGAACTACGCAAGATAAGTTTGTGATTTACCTGCAGTGAAATTTATTTCTTCTTAATGGATCATTGATTACTGCTTTGAATTATACTTATATGTACATATATTTTATATCCTTATATGTATTGTGAGATTATAGATGGTATAGGATATTGTTTCACATTTTTATTATTACCCGAAATATCTTGCTTTACCATTAAAATTCTGTTCCATAAAATTCAGTCCTTTTTGCAGTAATCTCGGTACTTTCTTGAACTACTGTAAGTATCCTGTTGACAGGAAGTTATCTGAAACATAATAGGTAATTAGTAAAAACTCAAGTAAACATTTTATAATAAAATAGACTTTAACTTCATGTTATAGCTTATTTCAACATTATCATGTAAAAGCTAAGTGAACTGGCCATCTTCATAAAAATTATTCAATATTAACTGAAGAGAATTCATTAACTTATTTAACAGCGATTTATTGAGCAACTACTACTATCCAAGCCATGCTTTAAATGACTGGAACACAAAGCACTGAACCCTTCTTATTGTCCTTTTGTATTGATGAAACTGCTCAATCTCTGCATTTTATATTAGATATTTTGTCATAGTGTTTGACCAAAATGCCACTTGTTTTAATGGATGCATGCCCGTGGTCATTAGTGATAATTATATTAGTCTTCATGTGGGTTTCTTTTGGGGTGAAATACAGCAGACATCCATCAAACAAACAAATAAATAAATATATATATATATATATATATACACACACATATATGTATATATATTATATATATGACAGAGAGACAGAGAGATGCCTATGCACATATATGTATATAATCTAAAAGAGGGAAAAGTAGTTAAAAGTTTGTTTATTTCTGGCTAAATTGTTTATAAATTGAAGTTACTCCAAACTTGATGAAAATGTAAATGAAATCTTCTAAAACTACTTTGATGATACCAATATAATACTGCTGTTTTAATCTGACTGCATTCTTGAAAGTTAATGAAAAATTCAGCAACAGTTTATGTTGTCATATTTTTCAAATTATTCTCAAAACACTCTTATTTCCAAATTATCAGGCATGGTATCTTGAGGACTTTTAAGTGAAACAAAGAAAGCACTGGCAACTGTTTGCTCATTTTCCATCAGTTTTATCCCATAATACATCTTAAAATACTGTAACTAATTACATCAGTGTTTTTTAGCAGAAAAAATTCAGATTCACATCAATGTGGTTGAAAACTAATTTAAAAATAGGTGATCCTGACTCCAGATTGTCCATATGAAGAAGAAAACTGACATTATTTCTAGTTTAAAATGTATATTAATCATCAATTTCTAAAAAAATTTTATTGGAAACTATTGTTTCAAACATTCAGTTCTATAAATATTTACTGGATACCTATCCTATGCTAAGAATTATTCTAGAGATTTGAGAAACATCAGTGGACCTGGGAAGCTTATATCATAGCATGAAAAGAGAGAAAATTATTTTTAAGATAATTAAGCTAAAGTACACACACGCACACGATCAGGTAATATTGCCATGGCAAGTGAAGTTAGAGTAGAGTGTTGAGCAAGCTGGTAGCAGCTTTAAATAAGACCATGAAACACTGTATTGAGAAGACACAGGCAGTGGCCATGCCTATGTATGATGAAGATTGGTCCAGGGAGAGTAAAACCCTGTGCAAATGTCCTGAGGCAGGGTTTGTGGCTGAGACCTATATAGCTGGGCAGAGTGAATAGAAAGGAAGGTAGATAAAAGGAGATGAGGAGAAACAGAGGCACAGGAGGAGAAAGGAAAGGACAGGATTAAACTAGGCCTTTTATGATGTTGTAAGGTCTACAGCTTTTTCTTTCAGTGAAATAAGAATTTATAATTTTTCCCTCTCATACTAGGACTGGGCAGAGAACAGGCTCTTCCTCACTCAGTTTCTGGGAAAGCTATTGACCTATCCACTCAAGGAAGCCTCTTTAGTGACCCCTGGCCCCTCTGGACTCTCAGCACTTCCTGTCAGTAACACTTGATTCTCGAACACACACCGAGTTCCTAGTATAGCTGTGCTTTATATATTTATTAAGTATTGTCTTAAATCTGTATATATCTAAAAAGTCCCTCAACAGTTTCATGTGTTCAGAGTGGAGGCTTTTGCAAGCTAATTGGATCATGGGGAATAATGCTCCTCGCTGCATTTATGCATTGATGAGTTCATAGCTAAGTGTGCTGTTGGGAGCTGAGGCCTGGATGGAAGACGTGTTATTGGTGGCTTGCCTTTGGAGTGTATCTCTCCCTCCCTGTATCCTCCCTTGTCTTTCAGGTTTCTGTCTTTTCCCTTTCCACCATACCCTTTTCCATGCTGTGTTTACCTTGGAACCAGCTGACAACAGGATGAATCCCCCAAAACCTTGAAGCAAATTAAACCTCTCCTCCACTAAGTTGTGGGTGTCAGGTATTTTGTCCCAGAAATGAAAAAGCTAACAGCTATGTATTGTATCTCCCGAAGAGGGTGAGTTTGTTGCCTACCTTAATATACTTACACTGTGTGCAAAGAACTCAATGAATATTTTTAAATGAATCGTGTCACTTAATACTAATGCCACTTTCCACAGGGCAAGAAATATCTTATGTAGAAGAAATAACAAATAAATGTGGCATCATCTTAAAATGTGTTCCTTCCTAACAAAAAGTGAAGTTTCACTTTTAACTCTGTCTGTGTTATAAGCAAACATTTTATGTTGTTTCTATTGATTGAACTTTTGAGAAATGAAAATTTGTTGCTAACCATAATCCTTTTAATCATATTGCTTAATGGACTATTAAGTCTCACAATCCATATTGTTCCTGCTTCTTCCTTCAAATACACTTCTTGCTTTATAAATGACCATACTTTTACTTAAGATATAATACAGTATTTTGATACTGTGTCTATAATATCTTTCAAATGAAGTTTTGTATGTTTGACTACTCCATTTTTCTCAACCATCTATCCTTTCACCAAGCTTAATATTTTTGTTTTAAAGAAAAATTGGTGAAAATCAAGTTACCAACACGATTTGTTGTTCTACCATGGGTGCATCATATAAGAAAATCCAATTATATGTCAGTTCTATGTCTTCATCATAGTTTTTCTTATACATCCTATATTTGGAGAGTCATTCATGGCCCATTGGGAAAGGTTAGAACTATAATTAGACCTTTTCTCCAGACACTTGAGCAATGGAATACATGAAGGTTAGTAACAGCTTCCCATTAATTGCTCCCTTGTGGTTTTACAGTAAAGCCATTAACTTATGTACTAGGGCCGCTACCCATAGCATCCTTGCACTGACATTTGAAGCGGTGATTAGAATGTCATTGCTTTCCGATACTTCATTGTTATTCAGGGGACACACTGGAAATCTTTCCCCTCATGTTGCAGGAATCACAAATTCAGACACCAAAAAATATCATCTCTGTTTCCTTATCATCAGAATATGCCTTTTAAAAGTGGGTTTGTTCTGAAAACAGTGTGCACACTGGACTCTGTTCAACACAGTGTCACTGTCTTGTCTTTCAAACTAATGGGAACAAAGCAGAATCATTCTTTATGTGCAAAGTAGTGCACCCAAAGGGCAAAACATCTATCAGTATGAAAAATAGTCAAGTAACAACCAAGAAATTTTGTTTTGTGGAGGCTCATGGGTTTGATTGTATGTTTGAGCCAGCTCTGCCATGTTAGTTTTCTCAAATCTTTAAACTTAATAGATTCTTGTTCAGATGTCTTTCTTATCATTTAGATGGCCTGAATTCAACTAGTCAGGTTTTGCTGTCTGTATGTGCCTGTAACTCAACTAAGACTGAGATTTACTAGGCTAGAGAGCACAATTATCCTTCTGTCTCAAAAATAAATTACAACTGCAAAGCCCTGCACTGTCTTCGTCTTACAAATTCATCACATAAATAGCATGAGGATATCATGTCTTGATGAAGAATGCAAGTAGCACCCTCTCTTTTTTTCTATTTTATATCTCTTAATATGTGTGTGTATAATGTGTGTAGGAGCATTTGTGAATACATTTATACATGCGTGTGATTTTATTTATTTCATTTAACAGACACATTAGAAATTCTGTAGCAAAAAGTGCAGTTATATCATTTCAGTTCTTATTGTCGAAGCCATTTCAGACATTTTCATTAAAAAAGGAAAAGAATGACTTTTATATTTGCTACACCTTAAAGCAGATATCTGATATATTACAGTCTCATGAAAAAATTACCTTTCTGCTAACAGAATTGGCTGAAGCATAGTTTCAGAACTGAAATAATCATGATGAAATGCTGTAGTGTGAGGTCAAGGGAAGTTAGGAGGATTATTAAACAGCTGGAAAACGGGACCAGAGGGGAAAGGTCCTGATAAGTGAGATTATTGAGGGCACAGAAGGAAAGTTGAAATACAGAGTATATTTAGGTGTCTGAAAATTTGTAATTCTAGTTTGTAAAAAATTCACAGACTTCACTAGCTATAGGATAAGAGAAAATGAGTGAAGAGTTTTATGATTGATAAATAATTGTTTCTAGAGATCTAGATTTATAACACCAACATTTTAAGTGTAAGTAATGACATTTTAAAGACAATTGCTTTGTTGAAATTATTTTAAATACTTGTTTCATGACTATACAATAAAAAAACAAATTCTCTTTGTCAATGAGTGTATCCTTTAGTTGTCAGTGTTAGAGTTCATGAAAGAAGATTGATTTTAGAGTTGTCAGGGACAAAGAGATATGAGTTGTGGATGATGCTGAATTGCAAGGGAATGTGGTCAAATACTTTGCTGGCTACACCAATAAAATAGAGGATGAGGAGGGTCACTCAGAAGAATGCCAGCAGTCAGATGGAGACAGACTTGTCATGCAGAATGTGGAGATCAAGAAGAATTGATTATTACAGATGGATGGACCATCATGAGACTGAGCTGGGGACAGAATGTAAGAGTTTCAAAAGGTGTGAAATGAAAATAGACAAGAAAGTTTAAGGGAGTCTAAAAGTCTGGGAATCTTGGGTCATTTCACTAATTTCTGATCAGTGCTCAGAGTCTAGAAGTGATAAAATAAGAGGAAAGATCTTTATGCACAAATTCTCTTTCTTATAGAAAAACACAGGTGGATTAAGATTTAAAGCTCAGACTCTCAGAACAAATTTTCTGAAGCAAGGCCTCATTGTGAAAGAGCAAATTGAGAAATTTAGGACAGTTACTGCAAGAGATGCCCTTTGGAGCTTCAGAATTTAAGAGAAGAGCTCTAAAAGACATATGCACAAGATTGAGCAATATGTAAGAAATTCTTGTGGCTGGATATGAAATGTTAGCATTCTTTCATTCAGTGTTTATTTTTTTAAGTGCAAAGTGCTATTCTAGCTGTATGGAATTTATCAGAGAATAAAAAATACGAAGATTCTGCCTATCTGGAGTTTTTATTAGTATAGATAACATAAAATAACCAGTAAATACAGTGAATGGGTAAAACACATGGCATTAGAAGAGAATGAATGGTATTGAAAGTGGTACAGAAGTGCCAAGTGAGGGCCTGGCCAATGACAGAGAGAGGATTAGGCTACTGTATTAAGTGGATTGATAACAGCAGGCTTCCATGGACAAGGTGTGATGGGAATGAGGGCTTGCAGTGGCAGATTACGCGGCCATTTATGAGAAGAGAATTCCAACCAGAAAGAATGGTCAGTGCAAATCCTTTAAGACAGGAGTCTCTAAAGAATTGCAAGGAAAGATGGCTGTTGCCAAACGAGATAAAAGAAGAAAAGAAGAAGACAATGCTGGAGATACAAGTATTTTCTTCAAAGTTTTAACCCAGGTTAATGTCTCAGCTATTGAACTCAGAGAGGGAAACATTCAGAAGTTAAAGTTTTTAAATATTTTTATAATCACTGTTAAACCATTTTATAGAACTCAGAATTATGTAGACAATGTATATTACAGATTATTTCACAAAAGTATAAGAACATAAAATTTGTTTCTACTGAAAGGAAATAGAATTAAGAGCCACAGTTCCAAACTTTTCATGTTTCCTTTCACAGATCTATACACACAGAGACTTTTGACTTCTACAAGTTTAAATTTTGGATTTGATGTCTTGTATTCTATTAAAATTTTTAATATTAATTATTCTTTACAGACAGTTTTCTCTTAGCTTTCTAACTCAACACATTTTTCTGGTTGTAATTTCCAGACTCTGATGTATAAAATGCAATTTTCTTTCTTTTGTATAACTGTTCATTTTGCTGTTGAATTGCATTTTGAATTATAATTTCTGATAGTTGGAGAAAACATGAACTTTAAAAAAAAATCTCATGAAATTGCACTTCACTCTTTTCTGTAAGTATTCGAATTCAGTCTTTTCTCTTTTCTCTCCTCAGGGGGAAGTGAGGTTGACCTGTCCCCTACTGGCTATCCTCTGCTGTTGCAGGTTCACCTGGAGGCCAGCTTTCTTTTCATAGGAAACCACTCATGGAGTCCATTCATTAACTGGTGTAGGCCACACTCTCATGATGTGCTTCCACTTAAGGACAGTTGGGGAAAAACCACCTCTGTTTCTAGAATTTGATCTTATTTTCCACCCCACTGCCCTCCTAGGATTGCAAAGCCAAGAAGGAGAAGTAGGGAGAGGAACTACACACCCATCAGAGATCACAATCCTCTTGCTTTCTTATCTTTCCCCACTGCCTACTTTATGCCCTCCCCCATTCCAAAAAGGGATTTTCTTTAGTCTTTTCATGAAATAGATGCAGTAACAAATACCTGGACCGGGTATCTTCTATAAGTTATATTAGAAGAACACTTTTCTTTGGGTGTCAAACTCTGGTGCTTGATATTTAAAAGGGGGTATCTACAATTCATCGCATATATTTTGGCTTTTGCAAATAAAAGCTTTGGTTATGACAACTATTTCAGCTGAAAACATTTTTAATGCACATTTTTCAATCTAACCTTAAAGTCAGCCACTCTATGCTTCAACTTCAGTGGGTGGAGAACTACGAAGCAGCAGGATAGTTCATAACTAGTCCTCCATAAAACATATATTTAGCTGAATGTTTTTTCATTTGTGAGCACTGAACAACTCGTATGTGTCCAACTGGAATGTATTTCTAATTGATGCAAGACAAATCACCTTACATTTAATCTAAGAAATCTGACTATATCTGCACAAATAGGAAATCATATTATCATTTTGCTTTTCCAACTTATTCTGTGCTGGAACATCTGTAAGGAAGTAACTCTCTGTTGCTCTGTGTAAATAAATGCTAAATGAGGACAGATAACATGGTTGCATTTTCCTTTGGTTAGACTGCTCAATGATCTACACACCAGAGATGAAAAATCACTGTTCTTGTCAAGCCAACAAGCTGGGAAACAAGTGTCAACAAGGGAAATGGACAGAAAAACCAGCTTGGAATTCTATTTAAAAACTTGAATTTTACAAAACTGTTCTAAAAAGTCTTAGTTTTATCATTTTTAAAGTGGGAATATAGTGCTCATTTTGGCAGCATATAAACTAAAATGGGAATATAATATTTATGAGCCATTTGTGAGATTACATAAGGTATTTGAAAGTTCCTTGTAAATACTGTATTATTATGCAACTACAGGTTGCTATTAATAATAATGAAAATAATGACCAGGAAAGGTAATACTTAAGAAATCAGGTGAGAATTTATGTTATTTGCAATCTGGGAGCTACTTAGGAAAGCCTTAGGTATTGTCTGTTTTGAAAGGACTTCGCTCCATATCAATAGAGAATTTCTGTGCACTCCTCACTCAGTAGCAATTGTCAATACAAAGCCACAGCATAAAATACTGTGTTTCCTTTCAGGATGGGACAAACAGTATCTTCAGCCTGTAGTACCTAAAATGAAACAATGTTCTATATCCTACTACAGAACAAAGTGTTAATTTATTTTGGCTACAGTTATACAAGCTGTATTTCAATGAATTAACAAGTGTGGTAACATTGGTTCCTTTAAAAATACTCTCATGAAAATATGACTTTAGGCACGGAAGACGCCGAATCAGCCCACTGCAGACAGGCAGGTCTGTCCATGCCCTACCGAGGTCCTGAGTCGCACAGAACACGCTGAATCAGCCCGCTGCAGACAGGAAGGTCTGTGCATGCCCTACCAAGGTCCTGAGTCCTGCGCAAGACACCGAATCACCCCGCTGCAGACAGGCAGCCACCTGGTTCCACACTACAAAGACACAGAGGACACCAGACCACCAGACCTGCTGTTCCCGGCCCAGAGGTAGGGGCTTCGGAGTCATCCTCCTACTGCTCCTGGCCCAGTGGAAGGGGCTTCCAGGCCACCATCCCTCCCACCGCTCCCGGCCCAGAGGGAGGGGCTTCTGAGCCACCATGCCACTGCTCCTGATCCAGAGGAAGGGGCTTCCCGGCCACCATCCCTCCGGCTGCTCTCAGCCCACAGGAAAGGGCTTTTGGGTCACCATCCCTACCACTGCTCCTGGCCCTTGTCCCACCTCACCCAGCTCAGAGGAGGTAATCCGTGCAGGTGCTAACAGCCCCCTGCCCCAGTTGAAATGAGAAAATATGTAAATAAGTCTCAAAACCAGACTTCCAGATCACCTGCAGCAACCCCAAAGGGAAATGAGATGGAACACTCTGATACTCAACCACCTGGACCCACTGAACTGGCAAAAAAAAGGGATCTGGAGAAAATGAAATCAGAAATAATTTCTCAAATAACAGGACAAATTGTGCCCCTAGTGCAAGACATGATTAATAAATCTAGAGAGGAGCTCAGAAACATGATAGAATCCCAACGTAAGAAACAAATGGAATCCATAAAACAGATGCAACTAGATTTCCAGGACATGAAAAACTCCACTGAAAGTCTACAGAGCAGAATGAGCCAATGTGAGGACAGAATTTCAGATAGAGAAGATAAGATTGCAATTAGTGACCAGGAAAAGAAAAATTGCTTCAAAATTGTAAGGGAACATGAGAAATCAATCCAGCAGCTGCTAGATGATGCAAAGAAGAATAACATAAGACTGATTGGGCTCAATGAAGAAACAGGAGAGAGTGGAGATGACATAAAAAAATCTCTTCACAGAAATAATGGCAGAAAACTTCCCAAGCAGGGGAAAAGAGCTTGACACACAGATAAGTGAGGCATATAGGACTCCAAATAGCCTTGATCAAAAAAAATCTACACATAGGCATATAATTGTTAAGATTCTAGAAACACAACAGAAGAACAAAGTTCTCCAAGCAGTCAGAGAAAACAAACAAATCACATACAAAGGAAAGCCCATCAGAATCACAGCAGACTTCTCAACACAAACCATCAAGGAAAGAAGAGCTTGGAGTGACATATTCCAAGCCCTAAAAGAAAACAGCCTCCAACCCAGATTGATCTACCCTGCAAAACTATCTTTCAAAATAGATGGAGAAATAAGATACTTTCATGACAAAGAGCACCTTAGGAACTTCGTGAATACCAAACCAGCACTCCAAAGAATTTTACACAATATCCTAGGAACAGACATTGAGGATCACAACCCCAGGAAGCAAAGCAGAATGAACCCATCTGGCATGACAAGAAATTAAATGTAAAGGGGGAGAACCCAACAAGAAGAAAAAGTCATGGCAATGACAAGTCAATACATTTCAGTTATAACCATCAACATTAATGGTCTCAATTCACCAATCAAAAGAAATAGACTGGCAGAATGGGTCAAGAAGCAAAATCCAACAATATGCTGCATAAAGAAACACACTTAATTCAAAAGGAAACTCAGAGACTGAAAGTTAAAGGGTGGAAAACAATACTGCATGCGACAGGAACCTGAAAAAAAGCAGGAGTAGCTATCCTTTTGGCAGATCAAGTAGATTTCAAACCAACACTGATTAAGAGAGACAAAGACGGACACTACATCCTTGTAAAGGGAACAATCCAAGAGGAAGAGATGACAATCATAAATATCTATGCACCAAACACTAGTGCACCGAACTATATGAAACAAATACTAACAGACAAGAAAAGTCATATATGCACTGATACAATTGTAGTGGGGGACCCCAACACCCTATTGTCACAAATAGATCAACTAGACTAAAAATAAGTAATGAAATACTAGAACTCAATAAAACTCTTGAACAAATGAAATTAACAGATGTTTACAGAGTCTTCCACCCCACAAAATCAGAATACACATTCTTCTCAGCTGCACATGGGTCATTCTCCAAAATGGACCACATACTCACACATAGAACATGGTTAAGTAAGTGCAAAGGAATTGAAGTTATCCCCTGTATATTATCAGACCATAGTGCAATGAAATTGGAGATCCATAGCAAAAGAAACTGGAAAAATTTCATAAACACATGGAAATTGAACAACACACTTCTGAATAACCAATGGGTCAGAGAGGAAATTAAAGAAGAAATCAGACAGTTCCTTCAATTAAATGACAATGACAATAAAACATATCAGAATCTATGGGACACAATGAAAGCAGTCTTATGAGGGAAATTCATAGCAGTGAATAAGCATATTAGGAAAACAGAACAAGCCCAATTAAACAATCTGATGCTGAGCCTCAAGCTTCTAGAAAAAGAAGAGCAGGACAACCCCAAAGCTCATACAAGGGAGGAAATTATAAAGATCAGAGGAGAAATCAATGCAATGGAGACTAAGAGAACGATACAAAAAATCAATGAAGCCAAGAGTTGGTTCTTCGAATGAATCAACAAAATTGGCAAACCTTTAGCCAACCTTGTCAGAAAAAGGAAAGAAAAGGCCCAAATCCATGCAATTAGGAATGAAAAGGGTGAAATTACAACAGACCCAGCAGAAATCCAGAGGATCATCAATACCTACTTCCAGAACCTATATGCAAATAAGATGGACAACACAGAAGAAATGGACAGATTCCTAGATACATATGAATTACCAAAGTTGAATGAAGAAGACCTAAAAATTCTGAACAACCCAATATCAACTAATGAAATTGAAAATATAATTAAAAACTTATCAACTAAGAAAAGCCCGGGCCCTGATGGCTTCACTGTTGAATTCTGTAAGACATTTAGAGAGGAACTGCTGCCACTACTGTTGAAACTCTTCAATGAAATTGAAAGGGAAGCAATACTCCCAAATTCATTCCTGGAAGCAAGCATCACCTTGATCCCCAAAGCAGAGAAAGACCCAACTGAAAAAGAGAACTATAGGCCAATCTCACTAATGAACATAGATGCAAAAATCCTTAATAAGATACTGGCAAACAGAATGCAGAAGATCATCAAGAAGATCATACACCCAGATCAAGTGGGATTCATCCCAGGGATGCAGGGATGGTTCAATATACGAAAATCAATCAATGTAATACACTATATCAATAGAGCCAAGGACAAAAACCATATGATTATCTCCATAGATGCATAAAAAGCATTTGACAAAATCCAACATGCATTTATGATAAAAACCCTACAAAAACTTGGAATAGATGGTCTCTACTTCAAACTGATAGAAGCCATCTATGAAAAACCGACAGCCAATATCATACTAAATGGTCAAAAACTGAAATCCTTCACACTAAAATCAGGAACAAGACAAGGATCTCCACTATCACCACTCTTGTTCAATATAGTTCCGGAAACATTAGCCACAGCAATTAGACAAGAGAAAGAAATAAGAGGAATAAAGATAGGAAATGAAGAAGTCAAATTGTCATTATTTGCAGATGACATGATACTCCACATACAAGACCCCAAGAACCCCACCAAAAGTCTTCTAGACTTAATAACCAAATTCAGTCAAGTAGCTGATTACAAGATCAACACACAAAAATCAGTAGCTTTCCTCTACAAGAATGACAGACTCACTGAGAGAGAAATAGGGCAAATAATTCCTTTCACAATAGCATCCAAAAAACTGAAATACCTAGGAATCATCCTAACGAAAGAAATCAAAGACCTCTTCTCTGAAAACTATGGCACTCTGAAAAGAGAGATTGAAGATGATATCAGGAAATGGACAGACATCCCCTGCTCCTGGGTAGGAAGGATTAATATAGTGAAAATGGCCATACTTCCAAAACTGCTATATAAATTGAATGCAATTCCAATTGAGATCCCAGCAGCATACTTCATAGACTTGGAGAAAATAATCCAAAAATTCATCTGGAGCAAGAAGAGACACAGAATAGCAAAAGCAATTCTAGGTAACAGAGACATGGCAGGGGGTATCACAATCCCCAACCTGCAACTATACTACAAAGCTACTATGATAAAAACAGCATGGTACTGGCAAAGAAACAGACTTGAGGACCAGTGGAACAGATTAGAAGATGCAGAAACAATGCCAGACACACTCAGCCATCTCATCTTCGACAAAGGAGCCAAACACCCTCACTGGAGGATAGATAGCCTCTTTAGTAAATGGTGCTGGAAATATTGGGCTTCAACTTGCCAAAGATTAAAACTAGACCTGTTTCTCTCACCATGCACTAATCTAAAATCAAAATGGATGAAAGATGTAAATATTAAAATAGAAAGTCTGAACCAGTTGGAACAGAGGTTAGGTAGAGCCCTTGAAGACATCGGTGTAGGAAAAGATTTTATGAACAAAACCTCAGTTGCCCATGAAATAGCACAAACAACGAACAAATGGGATCTCTTCTTGTTAAAAGGCTTCTGCACAGCAAGAGAAACCACCAGCAGTGTGAAGAGACAACCCACAATGTGGGAAAAAATCTTCACCTGCTCTTCCTCAGGCAAAGGTCTACTATCTCGAATCTATAAAGAACTTAAAAAGATCAGGCCTCACAAATTTAAAGACCCAATCGAAAAATGGGCAGCTGAAATGAACAGACATTTCTCAGACAAAGAAGCAGAAATAGCAAAGAAATACATGAAAAAATGTTCAACATCACTGGTCCTTCAAGAGATGCAAATGAAAACAACTCTGAGATTCCACTTCACTCCAGAAAGAATGGCTGCTATCATGAAATCAACCAACAACAAATGCTGGTGGGGCTGTGGGGAAAGAGGAACCCTGCTCCACTGCTGGTGGGAGTGTAGACTGGTGCAAGCACTGTGGAAATCTGTATGGAGATACCTCAAAGAGCTAGGACTGGAAGTCCCATTTGACCCCACTATTCCACTGCTGAGGATCTTCCCCAAAGAATTAAAAGAATCATACCACAGTGATATATGTGCACCCATGTTCATAGCAGCGCAGTTTGTAATAGCTAAAATTTGGAAACAGCCCAAATGCCCATCAACTGGAGACTGGATAAAGAAAATGTGGGTTTTTTATAAAATGCAGTACTACTCAGCCATAAAAAATGAGAAATTAGAGACTTTTATAGCTACGTGGATGCACACTGAGGCAATACTCTTAAGTGAAATAAATAGGACACACCTGTGTACATACTGAATAGTTTCTCTGGTGTGAGAAAGTGAAAGTGTAAATAAGGACTAAATGTATAATAGGTAATGTGAAATAGGAAGAAAAGGGGCAAAGGGGAAGGAAGTGGGAGGGCTAGGGGAAAGGAAAGAAGAGAATGGAATTAATATGAGAAAATGGAAAAATAGAACAAAATCTTTGTAAATAGGGAGGGCTGGAGGGGTTGAAGGGAGGGCTGGGCAAGGGTGAAAAATGAGAACCAAGAGAGATTATGTAAAGGTGCAAATTTCCAATGATGAATGTCATTATATTGTATACCTAAAATGTATCAATGATTAGAATGAATAATCGATAATGCAAAATAGGAAGAAAAGGTCCAAAGGGGTAGGGGTAGTGGGAGGGGCAGGAGAAAGGAAAGAAGGGAAAGGAAAAATCCTGAGAAATGAAAAAAATGGAAATAAAGTCTTTGTAAATAGGGAAGGGTGGAGGGGGTGAAGGGAGGGCTAGGAATGGGGAAAAAATAAGAACCAAGGTACATTTTGTAAAGGTACAATTCCCAGTGAGAAATGTAATTGTGTTGTATACCTACAATGTACCAATAAAAAAATTTAATACAAAAAAAAGAAAATATGTCTTTAATAAAATGTGTTACCTATCAAGTATTTAAATAATATTTTTAAAATGAGTTGGAAAAAATGATACAAAACAATTATGCTATATATTTCTTGGCTCAATTTAATTGAATAAACCATAATAACAGAAAATTAACTAAAAGAAGAGTGTGATGATTAAACTCTAATCTTTGCTTTCAGAGGTAATGGTTGATATAATATTGTGCATGACTTTACAGCTTTTTCTACTTTTTGTATCACAGAATTTCCTAATGACATTTAATTGTAAATTTAAACAACAGGTTTGGAAAATGCTCTTTAAAAAATAATTTTAGGTATAACACCTGTGTGCCTAATTTAGAAATAGGTACATCCTACTGAGGTGCAGAATGAAAGGCAAAAATTTACTTTAATCTCACCCCTCCCTTGAATCATGTTTTTATTATTTATTTAGCTTTTCTGTTGAATACAAACATAGTTCTGAATTTCTTGTTTTTATTTCTTGATTGACAATTTCTAGACATTTAGACTCCCTCCTACTCTTTACTAGCCCCTCACAGATTTCTTAATTAGTCTATTTCAGTAGTTAGGGTTCTTCAGAGATCTAGAATAGAAAATAGACAAAGGAATACTGATCTACAATAAGGAATTAGCTCAAAGATTATGGAAGCAGAGAAGTCACAAGATCTATCACTGGGGACCCAGGAGAATTGATTGCATAATTTCAGTCCAAATGTCAGTGAGTGTGTAGCATCCACTGGGCGTCTGGGGAGCTAGGGGTGTCCTACACCACAACCCCCCACTTCTCTGGGTCTGTGCTTTCACTTAGACGAAGAATGAAGAAATAAGGCTGATACTTTTAGTGGAAAATGGGGAAGTCAGGTCCTGCTGTGAATGAATAAGTCAGAAATGAAAGTGACGTTAAGCAAAAGTTTATTTATTATGCCGCAAATGCAGGGGAAAACTATCAGATAGGAGAACACGCTACAAAGTAGAGGGAACTCTACTGAGTTTCCCAAGGGTCAGGGAATCAGTGTATTCATACTTATAGGGGCTAGGTTCTAAAAATATCTGTTTCGCTGATAGGTATAATCTAAACCAATCAGGGCCTTGGCCTTTGTTTCTGGGTTGAGGAAAAGGTCAGGAGGCTAGGGGCACACAGGGACTGTATGTAATAATTTCCCAAGAGCTAGCTTCCTCCAGTATGTAGTGCACGATAAGCTTGTGGTAAATACACAACTGTCAGCCACCCAGGTCAAGTCCTAATTCCCTCCCTACAGCCCCCTCTAACTGTCCCGGCAAGTGTAAAACCCAAGAGGCACCAATGTTTCACTTCTAGTCCAAAGGTAGGAAGAGAGAAATGTCCCAGCTCGAAACAGTAAGGCAGGACCATTCCCTCATTCAAGCCTTCAGCAGGCCATCCACATTAGGGAGGGCAATCAGCTTTACTCAGCCTACTGATTCAGATGTCGCTTTCATTCAGAATCCTCTCAGAGAAATACCCACATCACATGACCAAATAACTATGTACCCCACTGCTTAGTTAACCTGATACATTAAATATATCATCATACCTATTGTTACTGTTGTTATTTAAGTACCTGTGGTGATTGTACTATTTATCTATATAAATTAAAATCACATTATTAACTCTCACATGTTGAACTGAGTATGCCCCGAAACTTACCGTTCTGCTCATTGCTAGTTTCTACTTTCTATATCTCCTTCTGTTTACTATGCCATTGCTTTGTTTGCCTTATCAAGTTTTGTAACTTTTATATTTTGTTCTGTAACTATCAGTACATCTTCCATGGTACTGTGATAGTTCTGAATCTTGACTGTATGTTAATTACCTGGGGATACTAAAAAAAATGATGCTGATCTTTGCTTCAGGCAAATTAAATCAGGGTCTCTAGTATTGAAATTGTGAATTACTCTTTTTTATAAGATATATTAGTTATTTTATTAGTCACTTTGCAGTTGCTTGGACAAAATTTCTGACACCTGCAACTTAAGGACAAGTTTAGTTTATAGTTTTAGGAGATCCAGTCTATGGTGGTCTGGCTCTAATGCAGAAAGAGCATGGTGGAAAGGCACAGCAGAGGAAAACTGCTCACCTCATGGCAGCGGGGAGAAGGGAGAAAGGGGAGGGAGACATACTTCTGAGAAGGCACGCCCACAGTGACAGAATTCTTTCAACCAGGCCACTATTCCTAACAGTGCAGTTAACTGTAAACTCAACCATGGATCAATCCACCGATGTGTATAACACTCCTGTGATCTAATCACCTCCCCAAAGACCCACATTTGAACAATGAGACTTTTGGAGGCTTCTAGAGATGAATGCTAACTAATTCGAATGTTCCATCAACATCCATTCAAATGTATTTACATTCATTGATGCTAAATAGTGAAAACCAATAAGTAGCATTTACACTAATACTATAAAAATGTTAATAAAATACCAAGTAATATGCATATGTGTGTAACTCCTAGAACAACAAATATATTCTTATTTTACTAATACTATGTGACACAAAGGAGGCTTATATCAAGTGTCAAATTTATGTCTTCTTATACTTCATCATGTAAGCAAAGTCCAGTCATAATGTATTTAGGGTTATATTTATCTCATGGTTTATTGTTTCTCTCCACTTTCAGAATAGTTTTATTTTTTCTCTTCCTAGTGATAGAAGAGTCATATGTCTTTATTAGAATTTTAAACTGTGGCCAGTTTCTAAGCTTACAAATTATGGAATATAATCTACCTATTTCTTAGATTTATTATTTTGGAAAGGAAAAATGTTACACAAATCCCTGTTTGTAAGAATTTTATTTTTGTTCTTGCAATGGATTAGATATTTCCATAGATTTCTTCATTCAAATCATTCCCCTTAAGAACTTTTTATAAATTGAATCTTACTAAAATATCCCCATTTTCTCTGCTTAATCCCCAAGGGGTATAATGCCAAAAGAATATACTGCAGTCCAGTTCTAACAGTACTACCTAGAGTTAGTGTAGACCCCACAGAGTAAGAACCAAGTCTTCCACAAGACTTCCTTCACCTTAGACACCAGCCACAGGTCACTCACACTTGTGACCAAATGATGACAAATTTGATATTCTAATGACCCCTCAGGTAATCTAATTTACTAGAAGGTCTAACAGAACTCAGGAAAGAGTTATATTTATGATTCCAGTTTTACTGTAAAGGGTACATCTAGCATGTGATCTGGAAAGGAATGCAGCATTTCTGTGCCTTCTCCTCATGGAAAAAAGAATGGTCACCCCCCTTTCACATCGATATGTTCACCAAGCAGGGTTCCTTTGAGGGTTTCATTATATACAGACCTGATTGATTACACCAGTGGCTACCTAACTGATCTCAGTCTCCAGCCTCCCTGTCTTCCTTGGAAGTTAGGTTGCTAAATTTTTCCAGCCTTTTGATTATACAGTCCCTCTCTCTGCTGACCAGTTCCCATCCTGAAGCTATCTGGAGGCCCTACAAGATTGGCCTAATTAGCATAACAAAAGCCCTCCTATCACTCAGAGTATTTCAAAGGTTTTGTGGTAGGAAACCAGTGCAGCAACCAGAAAAATTCTTTATTATATCATACCATTTAACATGGTATATAGGTAGAGAAGAGGACAAAGAGCATGC
This sequence comes from Heterocephalus glaber, assembly GCF_053883595.1. Lineage (NCBI taxonomy): Eukaryota > Metazoa > Chordata > Mammalia > Rodentia > Bathyergidae > Heterocephalus > Heterocephalus glaber. The sequence goes on along the minus strand of NW_028258327.1, from coordinate 16,242,008 downwards.
TGCATGATTTTGTTCCACCAGAAATTGTGGTGGCCAAATCCCTATGTTGCTGTGTATTCTATGATAGTAATTTATTTGTACCGAGAATATAAAATATTTAATGTTCAATGTTGCTCATCTTTTTAATCACCCTTTTCAATTTTTCTAGTGGTTCCTATAGCTAGGCACGTAGTAAGATTTAAAAATTTTTTTAAAGCTTTATATTTTCTCATGTTTCCACATCTATTTAAACAGGCTCTGAACACCCTCTCACCTGACTTGTTATCCCGGAGTAATAAGGCTGATCTGGACCAAAGTCCCTCTTCTTGCCTTCCCCTGACTGTGACTAATGAGATTCATATGTACCAGGAAAGCCCTAGTGCCCTTGGCCTTTGTATTTCGCTCTGTCGGTTAATAAAGGCACTTGCACAGATGTTCATCCTCCTTCCCTCTGTCCTTGTTTCAGAACTGTCTCTGTTTCTGTCTCTCTCTCTCCCCTCCTCACCTTTTTCCCTCTTGTTTTGCTTGACTGAGCCTAATCCCCCCGAGCTCCTCCCACATGGCTCCTGTGGACCATGCTCTCATACTGTACATCTTGTTTCAAGGACCTGTGAGTGTAGCAAATCTTTTGGTTTATATGCTTCATGCTGTGTAACTTCTTTGCCCATGCTTGAATTATCCTTCAAATCCCCAGAAGAACTCACTGCCCCATTTACAACACAGCTATTCTTCTTTAGTCAGAGACTCCATTCCTTTCATCCCAAGACTACATCTGAAAATTGACTGGCTACTCCTAACTTTATTAAATTTTCTATTTTTAGTACCATAATACACAAAATAAAAAGAATATGCTTTATAAAATTAACCAATTAATATCACAAAAGTCATACCTAATATTTATTGAGGAATTCCTACATTTCTTGATATGCTATACTTCACTTGCAATATGTCATTTACCCTTCATAGATATTAATATTGTTTGCATTTCATAGAAACCAAAGCCTGGAAATGTTACTTAACTTGTTCTAGCACTGTACTAGAATTTGGACTGAGTCCTGTACAACTTTAAAGTCTGTCTTAGCTATGATAACATATTGCTTGCTGCCTCTTTGTATTCGAGCTACTTGACAAAGTGAGGGTTGCTGATAATAATACATTCTGAAAACACTTGGAAGGATAGGTAATGAGATTTTCTTTTTTTTTTCAGAATGCAGTATTTCAAAGGATGGCGTCATTTTATTATTGTCTGGAAACAACCTTAACACATAGTCATTTAGTCATTTCATCTCTCATTTTAAGGAAAAAAACATATATCTTTTTTTTTTTTTGGTCTGTGCTGAAGAGCTTAGCCTTTCCATGAAGAAACCTTCAGTGATGACTTGGGGACACTTAGCCGTTGTTAGGCTTAAAATCTAGAATCCACATATCCTATAATTTTAAAAAGTCAGAATTGCAGTAATAGAGCAAATGTCCAGCTAGTCAGAGCAATTATTTAGTGCTGCAGGATATATATATATATATATATATATATATATATATATATAGCTGTTATCATAAAGCACTCTACTGAATTTGAAAATGTTAGGGAGTTTAGGGGAATTATCATACTCAGCTTCTTCATTTTGCCTGAGGTCATGTAATTTGTGTCCATACGGAATAAGAAATTGATGGAGGAAAAACAGTTCCATGTGCTTGCCAGTTCAAAATGTTGGGCATTTGATTTATTCAGTCTTTGTACTTTTATTTAGTAGTGAAGGGGGGTATCAGATCAGAGTGCTGCTGACTGCCTGTATTTTAGAGAGATCACAGTATCAATCAGGTCACATTTTCTATATCTTTTATAATCTGCCCAGCTTCTGAAAAATTATTTCCATTTTCTACTTCCTATAATCAAAATGTCAGTGCCTCCCACCAAATAGGTTTTGGTCCTTGACTACGAACATACAGGCCCATAAAAAAGCTCATGTGAATCAAGTTTATAGGGACAGATCAGTGGCCTTATTTTACATAAAAATATAAGAGCCATTTTTTAATAGACAGAAAATAACTCTTTTCAAAGAAAAGAACTGAGTGTTTGACTCCATAAATGGATTATTTACTACAATTTTGGAAAGAGAGGTGTAACTATGCAAAGTAGGAAAATTTTTTCCTTTGTAATAAGGAGAATAAGGTTATAAACAGTGGGGTGCAAATCCTTCATAGCCCTCTTAAAAATAACCACCCAGCATAAATGCCACTTACTAATTCTTTCGTTAGACACACCTCTGGTTCTGTTGTCTTCAGTGCTGTCTTCTTTTTGCGTGAGGAGGCTGAACCTGGCTGATGGAGACAGAGCCCAGCTGACTTTCCTCCTCTCAGGCTGTGCAGCTGTGCAGCTTGGATGAAGCTCCCAGAAACAGCCAGGGCTTGGAAGTACCTTGGCCACCATGAGCAAAGAGGATTTTGAGAAACTGGCAGTCACTATTCAAATGTACTTAGGGCACTTGGAACACAATTAGAGTAATTGAAGTTAAGCAATTTAATGAAAAGATTGGATTCAGTCTGCTTGCTTTTCCAGTCATTAAATTTTAGTAAGCCTTGCACTCACTCTAGTTCTAAGATTTTCTGGTTTTTTTCCTCAGAAGATAAATGGCTTCTTCTTTTCCTGTCACTGCCCACAAGATGTTCAAAATGCCAAAAATAAATTCATTTCTGCCCTTGATAAGAGGACATGAACATCCCTCACTAGTTGGAAGACCTGTTATGCTTATCAAGTTCTTGTCCACTGACATTACTATGCTCTGGTAAAATAGTTAAAATGCTTTTGTATTTTCACATTGGAAAGACACACACAAAGAAAGTTTTAAAAAAGAATATGCAGAACATATTTCACTTATCAGTTTTTCACTTGAAAATAATTAGAAAAATTCGAAGTTGAATGTTACTCTTTCTTTATCTCATGTTTTAATCTTCAGGTGCCTTATGATATCAATGTTGATTTTTATGCATAAAATGAATTTATTGCTCTGAAGTGTCAGCTTTTCATTACATAAGTTAAAGGGTGGCATGTTGAAGAGCTAACAGATGCATGCAAATTTGTAAAAGATAATCATGGTGCCTCTAAGAGTGCGAGTTCTGACATGAAAATTAAGGAGAAAACTTAGAAATTAAAGAACAAATTTCCAGGAACTAGCTTTCCATGCATGCACTTCTCCTAGGGCAGAGGTTACTTTAGTTTTCCTTGTCTTGGAAAGATGGCTGGTTCACCCCCACTGCTAGAGCTGCTGCTGAAAGAATGCACAGCCCAGTCTCAGGTCTGAATTTACCAACGAAATGCCGCAGTCCCCAGGCCTCCCTCATACCCACACTTCCATAAACCCTCCCAAAGACACTGCCAGCTTGTTGAAACCAAAAAAACAATTTATAATTAATGAATGAGTCCATGTTTAAACTTGCAACTAACAAGGAAATCGTTTATTTGTCTAACAAGCAGTAATTTGATTACAGGGCATTATTTCCCATTAAAAAATGAAACTGAAGGGAAAAGGAATGAATATGAGAAAAAGAAAAAAATGGAAACAAAGTCTTTGTAAATAGGGAGGGGTTGAGGGATTGAAGGGAGGGCAGGGGAATGGGGAAAAACATAAAAACCAAGACAGATTATGTAAAGGTACAAATTCCCAGTAGTGAATGTCAGCATACTGTATACCTAAAATGTTCCGATAAAATTAATGACTAAAAAAAATGAAATTGTGTTTACATATCCAAACTAGGTTTGTATCTTGTGTTCTATTACACATTGAGGAGGTAATTTTTTTTTTGAGGAGGTAATTTTTAACTACTAACTACTCTCATTACCACATAAAGTGATATTTATAAAAAACTAACATCATTAAGAATGTATAAAACACATGCTTATTCTTTTAAATATGTAATCTGGAGTAAGAAATGAAACAATGAAATAACAAAGAATTTGGAGTGAGAAGATCAGGATTTTTATCCCAGTCTTGCTACTTTACAGGCTATGTGATTGTGGGCAAATTGGTTGACCTCTCTGAACCACACAAACTGTGCTGTGAACTAATAATACCAAGATTTCAGTGACAGTTTACAAAATTGCAAACTTCTTCAGAACGAAGACACCAATTTACATGATTAATATTGACAAGTATAAACTAAATAAAATAGTAAAGAGCCAATGAAATTATTTCAAATTGATTGATAAATGAATACATCAATAAAGTAGACAAGTGCTATATCGAGTTTTAAAAAATTTTAGTTTACAATTGAGTTTCCATGTACATATCCCTGACAAAATAGTTACTTGAAAAAATCTAAGTAGAAAGTTGGTCTGCTAGTATATATTTAGTTTATATTCAAATTTACTGACAGAATTTGCTGAAAGTATAGAATCCCATGCCCACAAAACCTATTTTAGTGAAGCCAATGAAGGTCATAAGAATCTGTTTTCAGCAAATGGCCCAGTTGATTTTTAAACAATAGCAATGGTCTAAAAACAAGCATTGGGGACCATTCTTTCTCCTGAGTTCCCTACAAAATGTATTAAATATTAATAAACACATGCATAGTATTTATTATGGGTCAAGCAAGCACTGTGGTAGTGCTTTGGAAATATTAACTCACGAAATTTCTGAATACCCCTGTGGTGAAGCATGTGACATTATCAGCATCCTAATTTTACATATGAAGAAACTGTGACATGGGAAAAGTACACACGATGCTGAGGTAGCAGAAGGGGGAAGACAGCAAAGTAGGTATTCAAACATAGGCCACCTGACTCCAGAGCCCATATTCTCAACCATTAGACTATGCTACTTCTCTGGTCTGATAGTCTTCTTGAATAGTTTGTAGAAATCTTTTGATTAATTTGAATGAATTTAAAATAAATAATTTTGAATTTTGTAACTATTGTTGAGTTCTGTCGGGTGTTAGACTAATTGAAGGATATACAAAGATCAAAGAGAACTGTGTCTTTCACTTCAAGGATATTGCAAGTGGATGAAGCTTTTAGACATGGGAGCTGTTGCTGCCAGTGACCTAGGGCCATGGTGTCCTAGCTTGTTTTTACCAGGAATCAGAAATTGAGACAAAGCGTTGTATATGAGGAATTTATTTTGGGCAGTAACTCAAGAGAACAGTGGGAATCCTGGAAGGCTGTAGTAGAGAAGGAGGGACATACAAAACAAGGGTATCCTACTGAACTGGTCAGCACGGTGAGCAATTGGGGCCCACCCCTGGGACACTCTCAGAAGCCATGTGGAGACAACATCCTTGGTGATGGCCAAAAAGAACTCAATGTGTTGCTCTGTCCTCTTTGATTAAGGGTTGTCCAGAAGGGTGTTAGTGCCCTCACGTCTCCAGGTTCGTAGTGCAGGAGAGTGGCTGCGGGATTCCACAACTGTAGGTAGCAGCACCCGAGAAATTCGGTAGGCTCAGTGGAAAATAGAAGTTCTTGCTACAGCTCTGCGCAACTGGGTGGCTCAGCAACTTGAGGAAAACAGTGGATCCCAGACTTCTGCTACTCAGTATGTGGCCCAGGTCCAGCAGCATCCCCAGGCAGTTTATTAGAATTGCAAAATCTCAACATTGCCTCAGAGAGAACAAACCAGAAACTACTTTTTAACCAGCTTTCTAGAAATGCATATAAAAGCACTGGCCCAGATAGTATAAACTGGGTCTCCAGAGGTTTCTGATATTTGTTGCTTAAAAGGCCACAAGTGACCTACTCCATTCTACTCCGGATTTCTTTTTTGCCCTGTTCTCCTTTCACAAACTGTGCTCCAACCACACGGAACTTCCTTTAGTCCCACAGCCTGTCAAGTTCTTCACCTGCTCAGGGTCTTTACTAACGCTGTTTCTCCTGCCTGGAGTATTCTTGTTCTGCCCTTCACACAGCCAACCCTTTTCTATTCTTTTGAGTCTCAGCTTACATAATACCTCTTAATAGGGGCCCTTCCTATGCAAGTTAAATAAATTAGGATATGCATTCTTACTCCTAGCTTTAATTTTTGCTTTCACAGCACAATTTATAATGTTTTGATTTTTTTCTTTTACTTGTTTATTATCTGTACTTCACACTAGATTATAAACTTTCTACAAAGATAAGAGTGCATATGAGGGTTGACCATTGCATACCTGGAATCTAACCCAGTGTTTGACAGATAGGTGGCAGAGCATAATATACTATATAGTCAATATGCTATAATATAGCATAATGAATGAATGAATTAAAAGCAGCAAGGAAGACACTTTTAACTAAACAGTTGTGTTAAATTCTGGGTATTATTAGTAACTTCATGACTTGGGCCTTCCACACTAATCTCTCATTTCAGGTTTTTCTGTCTATAAGTAGAGATGATACATACCTGATGGAATGATTGTACCAGTGCCCTTTACAACTCTGTACTGCCTGGTGTTGTCTTAAGTTTGGAAACTCTTAATGTTTTAGGGACAATGGGGTGTTCACCAGCAAATAGGACTAAGCAATATAGTACTCAGGAAACCTTCAAACAAGTAATTCTGACAATAAATAAATTGGCTAATTTGCTTGCTTCACATCAGTACATTTTCTCAAATCCATTCTCATGTCAGGCTTCTACTGCTTCTTTTATATGAGAGACCTAAAATATAAAAAAAGAGCAAAATAAGCTATCGATAGTAGGAAATAGGGAGATGGAACTTTTAAAAACAGAAAGAAGATCTAGAAATGGAGGGAACGAGGAAGAAGAGGATGGGAAAGGGATGAATAATAATTGAGAAGTCTTACATGTACCAACTCCCCATGCAAAACATGATCGTTATGCACTGCAAACATGTACTGAAATACTGGAAAGCAGAAGTGGCCTATAAATACAAAATTTGCATCCAACTTGGAGGTCACATCTGGTGATCTTGCCATTGTATTGACTTTTTGTATATTTTGGTAAATCATATTTGCATGAGGAGAGTCTTTCATTTCAGTTCCTGGTGTCTTGCATCAGGGAAACTTCCTAGAGCCATGTTTTTGTCCCAGTGTTTAACATCAGTGTATTAGATTTCTATCTCGCAAAGGTGAGATATTTCTGCTGTAATTATTTAACACAACTCAAATCACAAAGGGTTTAAATTTCATTGGACACCATATTCACGATCAGACAATTAAAAATGTGTATATATATATTTCCAAAACTGTGTTCATTTATATTTTTATGTAGGGGAGAGAGGCAAGGAGGAAGAGGAGGAAGAGAGATAGAGATAAAGGTACTGGTTTAAGTGACTTGTTTTTACTCTGATTTCTGAATTTTTTAAGTGTCCTTTATACCCACTAATGTTCTATTTTTCTTTTAATGATTGATTCATGAAAGGTGATGAAATAATTTTAAAAGTTATTACATTGATAAATAAAAATATGTTTGGGAAAAAGTAGGAAGTACAATATGTGCACAAAGAAGGGAGTTATGATCAATTCTGTCCTACTGTGAGGGAATATCAGGAAAGCTTTATGGAATAAGACATGTAGAAGTTGATGTTAAAAGATATTTACAAGTTTGCCAGTCAGAAAAGAAATTAAAGACATTTTCTATTGATGAAACAGCAAGGTACATGTGGGAAGGTGTCTTATTCAGGGATGAATTCAATTTACATGTCCATCAAGCAAATGTTAGAATAAAAATAAGAGAAGGAGTGTCTAAACAACTGAGCTTGTGCCTTGGCAGGGCACAGATTCAGTAGAGAGTGGGAGAGAAAATAGGAGAGAGGCTTTTCAAATTTTTCATAACTATAAATTAATACATCATTTTTTAGAACAAAAAATCCAAACCCCCACCTATACTTACTGACAGTGGTTAACACTTTGACTATGTCAGCTTATCTGCTAGAACTTTGTTCTTCTGTTAGGTTTCTGGAATCTTAACAATTATATGCCTATGTGTAGATTATTTTTGATTAAGGCTAGTCGGAGTCCTATATGTCTCGCTTATCTGTATGTTAAGTTCTTTTCCCCTGCTTGGTAAGTTTTCTGTCGTCACTTCTGTGAACAGTATTTTTTAATGTCATCTGGACTCTCTCCTGTTTCTTCATTGACTCCAATAAGTCTTATGTTATTCTTCTCTGCATCATCTAGCAGCTGCTGGATTGATTTTTCATGGTCCCTTACCATTTTAAAGAAATTTTTCTTTTCCTGGTCACTAATTGCAATCTTATCTTCTATATCTGAAATTCTGTCTTCACATTGGCTCATTCTGCTCCATAAACTTTAAATGGAGTTTTTAATCTCCTTGAAATCTCTGTGCATCTGTTTTAGGGATTCCATTTGTTTCCTATGTTGGGATTCCATCATGTTCCTCAGCTCCTCTATTTTTTTTAATCTGTGTCCTCTCTAGATTTATTAATCATGTCTTGCACTATGGGTACAATCTCTACTGTTACGTGAGAAATTATTTCTGATTCCTTTTTTTCCAGATCCTCTTTCGTTACGAGTTCAGGGAGTCCGGGTAGTTGAGTATCAGAGTGTTCCGTCTTGTTTCTCTTTGAGGTTGCTGTAGGTGATCTGGAAGTCTGGTTCTGAGGCTTGTTTATGTGTCTTCTCATTTCGACTTGGGGAGGGGGGTTGCTGCTGGTGCCCGAGTGGCTTACCTTCTCTGTGACATGTTGACCCAGAAGCCTCCTCTGTGCTGGGAGCTGTGGCACGCCTAGCTGGAAGCCTCCTCTGCAGAATTTCATCTATTTATTCTCACTCTATCTGCTGAGCAAAGGATGGTAGTATTAATTTTAATCTCATGTTAAGAAAACAAAATAGTGTAAGAACCTCCTGGCACAATGGTAGTGGATCTGACTCCAAGAAAACATAATAGTGTAGCACATACTGCACGAATGAGCAGTGTTATAACTTGACTTAAAGCCATGAGAATGTGCTGCCTGATGAGCTGTACCTGTATTTCTGTAAATTACTTCAATCTTCACTTTGGTCCATCTGGAATCTTTCAATAATAAGATGTCAAACTAGATAATGTGCAATACAAATAAAATTCTACTTACTTGTTAATGGAACTTAGTTTTGCTTTTTATGAGTTTTCATTTAAATAATTTATCTGTGAGTATAAACCTATTTCTAACATATTTCTTATGTTTGTTCCATTGATAACTTTTCTCATTCAAATACTGGCACAGTAATGAAATAGGATAATCTATTAAAAGTAGTGAAATATTTCTGTGTTTCTATTATTTAGCTGAAAAGTGTGTTTGTGTATGTGTGTGTGTATTTTTCCTGGTCCACATTCTATTATTGCTCAATTACTTTTTTCTCTTTTATTACTGTTTTCCAACATATACTTCTATTAATTAATACTAATTTTATCAAATATTGGGTTGCATTGTGGCATTTTCATGCATATATATAACATATGTTGATTGTACAAATCAGTCACTTTTAATGCATTGTTTTGTTCTCTTCGTGCTGCCTTCTTTGACTGATAGAATATACTATGTTTCTCAAGAGTAAAAAAGAAGGCACAAATGTTTCCTGTTTCGATATTTTATCTTCACAACTTTTTGTATTTTTTCCAGAAGAGAGTATAACTTCTTTTTATATTTACTTCCTGTCACTACTTGATTATAATAAACATATTTTTCACAGTCACATTTATTACCAATATACTAAGTCTAAAGGCAAAGTAACACTATGTAGTTGGATGACTCTTCAGTGTTGATATTTACAGAATATTGTTGGCCTAACCTTGAGTCAGCAGGATATACAGTAGGATTTGCAAAGATGTTATTTTTATTTCAATAAACATTGAAGGAATTTTTACCCTTATGATTCATATACAGTATTTGCTAAGTTTAAGGAAAGTTGAAATCAGCCTTTCAGAGCCTGTGGATCATCGTATTTATTGTTTCAGAAATCACTTAAGATGTTCAACTGTGCAATAGAGCAGAATTAATTCAGCTGGAAACAGACAGAAACTGAGCAGTGTTGCAGCTAATCTCATGATTTCCATAGGCACAGTGTTAAACATAACCCTGAAGAGATTTACACTAGTCTCATTATGGTTTGGGAAGATGTTTGCATTCATACAGATGAGACATTTAGAGCTGCAGTAATCACACCCTACAGATAGATTCACTATTTGGAACTTTTCAGTTTATGTCTTAGTTTTTAGAACATAACCCAAAACTCCTGTGTAGACAAGAAGCAGTTTGTACTCACTGTTTTCATCTAATAAGATTAGGAGACTGCATTTATTAGTTTATGATATGTTATTAGTTTGCACAATTATAGGTCATTAAAATATATTTGACTATTTAGATATCAGAGGTGATGATTTATTTGAAATAATGTTAGTTGTGATTATACATTATTAAAATGAAAAATTATCTTCAATAGAAAGTTTAAATTTCTCTGAAAAAATATTTGAACCATAGTGTCATGAAATACCTTTAAATGAATAATTTTTAACTGTAAAATGAATACCCCTTAAATTTTTTGAAAAGAAATTCACAGTTTCTTAAATCAAGAGTTAAACTTGAGCTGGGTATGTGATCTCCAAAACCACATATGGGTGGCTTTGGGTGTATTTAGGATTTAGGGCACAGTTATTCATAAGCTAGTTTCTCCAAGAATTTGCATAGATATAGATTTTTATAAAAACAGTGATTTTTGTGCAACTTGAAAGTGATTATAAATTTTGGCTATTTATTATTATTAGTACCTAAAGATTCAAACTCATGATTTAATAGTCTATTAAAAAAAGCATAATGACAAAGGGTCACATGAGGAAGAGACTAAACATAAGGATCAACCTTGCTTTATAACCACCCACTCTCTTGGTAACTAATCAGCTTCCACTAGAATTAACCCATTCCTTTGAAAAAGGGATTAATCTTTCTTAACCACCTAATCACTACTTAAAATGTCTAACCCTCTCATGACTCTCACATTGGGAATTAATATTTTACACATTAATTCTGTGACACATATTCAAACCATAACATGGATCTACTTTAATATGGATAGCATCCCTATTCTACACAGAAGTCCTTTCCTCTTAGTTCCAGTTCACTTTCCTTCATAGCTATTATGATGGTTTCTGTTGATGTCAGATATGGCAGTTTCATGGGAGTTTAATTCTCTTCTCCCACTGTTTACTCAATCTTCTTCTATCTGTTGTATAGCCAGCTTTGGTTTCCTTAGATACAGGTCCTCTACCTGTTATACAGGTGTAAGTAATTTAATTGTTTATTATATTATTGCACTTCACAGATGTGGTTTTTATTATAAATTGAAGGTTTATGGAAACTCTGTATCAAGCAAGTACATCGACATCATATCCCCATCATGTCAAGTAATAATTAGCATGTTTGGAAATAAAATATTTAAAGTAGGTACATCTTTTACAGTGAGATTTGATGATATTGCATTGTTAATAGACTATAGCATAGTATGAGCATAGCTTTATATGCACCGGGAAAACAGAAAACTCATGTGATTTGCTTTATCAAAATATTTGCTTTACTGCAGTGGTCAGGAATAGAACCCAAAATATCTCTGAGGTAAGATGTACTAGCATTGGAGAATCTTTACTCAGCTCTTTCCCTATTCCCATCTTTTCAGTCTTCTTAATGTTATGCCCGGAATCCTGCTTTTCTTCCTCACTAGCTGGCACAATTAGTAGAGATGTCACACCATGCCAATGACATGTCACTCACACTATGTGAAAAACTGGCAAAATAACAGGTGTAGAAAAAATATATGAACAGCTGTTAAAAACACAGGATAGCAGCAAGTACATGAAAATTTCCTCATATAAATGGGTACAATAATAAAGAGGAGCCAAAAGAACCAGGTTGAGATCCTAGCTCTGACATTTTTATAGTGGTATGATTCCAGACAAATTATCCAATATTTCTGAGCTTCAATTCTTTAGCTGTAGAATAGGCTCAGTATTTATCTTTAAATGTTATTAGAATTAAAAGAGTTATTTCAGTGCCTAACACACAGATTAAGAGAATAGACTTTCTAAATAAAATGATATTCATTTAACCAAACTATACCCAAATGAAAACAATTAATTATTGTTATCGAAAAGGAAAAAACAACCATAGCAAGACCCATTTAAAAATCCTTGTGAAAACAGCTGTAATTGAAGTCACTGGATAACTTCTTAGTTGTTATGTCAAGACTTTTCTAAATAAGAGTAATATTTTCAACTGAGGAAAGATTGCACATTTAAACCACAAAATCAAAATTCCAGTGCCTTCTTCTAAATTATGTAGTGCTTATTTATACTTCTTTTTTTCACATGAAAAAATACTATTGGAACCAATTTTTATTCTTACAACCTGATTGCTTTTGCTAACTGCCTTCCCCATCTGTGATAGACCCAGTATTCATTCACCCAGTTTCATTCCCACTTCTTGCAGCATAATTTTATGCAGCCTGAAGGCTATATAAAGTAAGATTTCTTTACAGCTTAGCTTCTGAGCATGATTGAGTTTTCACTAGAGGACGTGGGTAAAACATGAAAGTGGATATCAAAGACATGAGGCAATGGCCATGCTTCTGCTGCTTCTGTTGTTGTGCTGACAGGTACCTGTGTGTGTGTGTGTGTATGTGTTTGTGGGTGTGTGTGTGTGTGGGTGAGCAGCCACAGCAGAATCCCTTCCTCTAAGCCTATGGGTGTCAAGGGCAGGGCCATGGGCATTTATGCTGCTGGCCCAGAGCACACAAGGTGGATGCCCTCTTGACTGCTGCAGTGGTGGTCTCTCACAGCTACCTGGTGCCCAGATCATTTACAGAGATAGCAGTTCTTCTGTAGATTTGTTATGGGTGTACTAAGAGGGGCCCTTGAAGCTCAGTTCAGAATCTACTTTCCAACTCTTTTGTAGCTCTACTGTGAATAATATTCCATTTAAAATCAGAATCATTAAAGGATAGAGGTCTTTTACCCCTAAAAATTTTTAAATGTTTGAATATGTTAGAAATTGTAGAGTCAACTGTTTTCATAAATATTTATCATTATTTTGAGTGAGAAATTATTATTTTCAAAATAATGTTTCCTTTTTGCATGTTTCTCTTTCAATAAAATTTTAAGATGCATCCCAAAAAAATAATTTTAAAGGAACAATTTTTCTTGTCAAAATTTTTAATTTAATTTTTACAAATAGATTAATCATTTCTCTGTCCTTTCAATTATAACCAGCAGGTAGTTTATTATAAGTTTCAGAGTAACAAGGTTGAATTTTAGCTCTTCTTTGCACTAGCTATTTTAATACAGTTAAAATAAGTTAAATAACCTCTCTGAGCCTAATACCTATGTCAGAGAAAAATATGAGCCAAATATATGTACTGAACCATGCCCAACAACATGAAACTAGGGGGAGAGTGTGGCAAGGGAGCTAACTGCGGAGGTGAAAATGATCAGTTTGTGAATGAGCAAAGCGGCCAAAATGAAACCGAATAATCTGTATAAGCAGTAAGAAAAGAGTGAAAAGAAGACGAAAAAGAATTTTACGATAAATGAGAAGGCATATATAAAGTACACAGTGTACAATACATTGAATGAATGATTCAATGATACAATGGTATAAGGCTATTCTAGGCTCAATCTTAGTAGACTGGAAAACAGCATAGGCAGTAGTAGAAAAAGAGCCTAGGCACAAGTTTCCCTATATCTTAAAGTAAAGTACACAGTCCTTCCTCAAGGCATGCTGTGAGACATTATTTCTACTTCTCTTAGCCTTATCCCACCATCACTTTTCTCCCAGATTGTATTAATGAAGGCAAAGATTCATGGGAAGATTAGATATATTGGAGATTATGGCAGAGATCACTCAGTATCAAACAAACTTTGTTCTTTCCTTTCATAGAAAGAACTGTAGCTGAGCACATCACTAGATGACATTTCTCAGGCTTTTATGTAGTATGTATCACCAAGGGAAGATGGGGAGAAGAGATGTGAGCTTTTCCAAGGTTAGGGTTTTCAAGAAATGGGATGTCTCTATCTGTGTCCTCTTTTAATGAGGGGCTTGTGCAGCTGAAGCTGGAAAGAGTCCTTAAATGGACACCTGGACAAAAGCCCACTCTAAGACTGCTATGGGAGAGATGGACAAATTTAGTTTTTAAGCTACGTAAGTTTGGTGTTCTGTTTGCTATTACTGTATTTGGTAGTCCATCTCAGCTAATATAGAAAGCCCAAATGCTCCAGGGAAGATCTGTTGGAATGCAATAGCCTTTTCCCTTTGCAGCCATTTATGGAAGAGGCAGGAGAACTAATCTGTTCTCACCCAAAAGAGTGTTTGAATTGAGTCATTCATTTGTTTTATGTCTCCTGGAATCTGGAGACATAGAGAGACTGGTGACGCACTAAAACCTGGGGTACCTTATGTTGACAGAGAGAGAGAGAGAGAGAGAGAGAGAGAGAGAGAGAGAGAGAGAGAGAGAGGAACAGTTCTTCCATCTCTATGGGGCCCCACAGCCAAAAGAAGTGAAGCAGTGGTGAAGGGATCCAGGTACAGGCAACCTCTTGGAGCCCATGGGCTCCTGTACTAGCTTGAGGCTGTGTTGACTGCCTCAAGGAACTGCAGTTGGGTCTGCATCAGGAGGGTCTCAGAGAGTTCAACAATAGCTTGGAGAGAAGAGCAGCTGTTCCTCTGGTGCTCATGGGACCCTGCAGCCATGTGTCTGCTCAGCAGCCAGGCAATGTTTGGGAATTCACCCCCATGACACCCTCCTCTCTTGACCTGCTGCTTTGCAAGGGACAATATGTGCTGCATCTGTCAGTTTAAAATTTTAGCATCCATATTAATTGGGTAAAATTATCTTATATATTATTTTATTTGTCATAGAATATGTAGTCAGCATCAGAAATTGCTAAAGAAATATTTGCATTTTTATACTCTTTTCAATACTTAGTATGTATTTTATTTTTACAGCACTTTGAACCAGCCACATCTCAAGTACTCAATAGCCACATATAGCTAATGGCTACTTACTATGTTGGACAGTCTAGACCTGGAGTTAATTACCTCTAAATTTGCCTAAGAAATGAGTCGAAATATTGGGTTGCAGAGAAAATAGAGGAAGAAGAGAAAGAGTGAAAGTGAGAGCTGCAAAGTGTTGATGAAGGAGAAAATCTGAGATGGGGTGTATTAGTTACTTTGCTCTTGTTGGTGAGACAAAATACCCAACATCCAAAGTTAAAGGGGAAAGGGATTATTTAGCTCACAGTTTGTAGAGGTTGCAGTCCCTAATCAGCTAGCTCCAAGGCAAGGTGCACATGGCAGAGGGGCAGCAGTTCATGGCAGATGGAAGGTAGAAAAGCAACAAGAGACCTTAACAATGTCTTTCCAGCCCTTTTATCTTATTCAGACTACTTAGGGTGGGTAGCACTCATGTCCTTAACCCTAATGCCCTTGGACCTAGCCCCACCATGAATCAATCACACACTCTAGATTCAGCTACCTCTGAGAAAGCATGAGGCTTTGGGGGGACATCTAGACACAAGCCATGACATGGGGCAACAAACATAAAAAGAGGGGGACTTCAAATGGATCTTGGGTCATAGAAAATGTCTCTTAAATGCCTGCTCTCATTACCTGATACTTCTTTTTAAACTTAACTTGATCTACATTTCAGCACCCATATGTATAATCTGTTAAATAATTGTAGATTCACTTCTACTTTATATGTATTTATCATTTTAGATCCAGTCCATTTTTTTCTTTCCTATGTTTGTTTAAAGTCTTTAATCCAGATATACCAGCCCATCATATCTCTGACAACTTATTATCTACCTCCTGCAAAGAAAATGAATACATTAGGCTGGATGTAACTTTTGATTAGCAGACCCATGCCATTTCCCAATAATCACTACTCTTTTTTGTTCAAATGTTTACATCTTTCACTAACCAAATATGTTAAAGGGATTAAAATATTTTATACTATTATCATAGGATATAATACCTTTAAAATGCTGAGCTTCAGAGCTGTGCAATTTGATATCTATATTTCACAGTATCTTCAGTACATAAATATAAATTGTGGCAGTGTGGAGGTAACATTAATGCACCACTGAAACAATGTCTTATAATGACCTTTACTATAACTATATATAGATTTCAAACTGCAATAGTTTTATCATATAGGTTTAAGTCAAATTAAAATAAATATGTTTGATAATAACCTAATATTAATTGTGTGCATATTAAGCCAAACCCTCTGCCAAATACTTCATAAGAAACTCCTTATTTACTTTTTACACCAACCCTTTAAGAAATGAAGAAGCTCTGAGAAGTTAACTGGTGATGACAGCACAGTAAGTGGTGGAGTAAGTGTAGAAGTATGCTGGGCTGACTCCAAAGCCCATGCTCTCAACCACTGTTTTTCACACTCACTTAGATCAATGACATACTAACCTAACTTTAATAAAATGTCCATCCACTTTGATGTTCTAAGAAAGCTTTCCATTATAAAATAGCAACTCCAGTGTAAGTTCAGGGGTTCAGAAAGTAGTGTCAGCCATTCAAGTTTATATAATAGGAGATGAATGAAAGTGCCTTTTTGATAAGATCCAAATGAGAACTGCATACTTCATTGTTTCTCTGTCTGCCTACAAGTCCCTTTAAAATTATCAACAAGGACTCTGTATTTGACTTTCCTGTTTCTATAGTCAGAACAGGGCTTGTTCTTCTGTTTTGCATCTTTCTGCCTTATGTTATCTCATGTTCTTATGGACTCGTGTGAATTTACTGCAAACAAGTTTGAATGGATTTTTATGGTTTTCAGAAAGATGAAATATTCATGGATTTCACACTGGTGTTAAAAAAATCAGAGTTTGGCATCCAATCTTTTGCAACCATTTCATTGTCTCAGTTTTGTTGCAGATTCCATGGGGAGAGTTTAAGTAACTCCATTTTTTCCACTACATAATTCAGTAAGTTTAATAAACTCATCTACTGGCTGAGCACCAAGTTAAAAATCCTATGCACAATTTCTTCAGTGCAGCACTTTATTACCAGTTTTACGGTAATGCAATATTAATATAAAATGGTGACACTTGGACTGTGGATCCACTATTATGAGTTCACAATAATATTTATACAAATAATTAAACTTTCATTTTATTAGATAGGACATGTCTATGCAAGGGAATCTTTTGCTCAAATTAAATGAAAAAATTGCAATACTGTTTTGACCTCTGCAATCTCTATCTGGATTTTCTCTGATTCCATTGCAGGTAAATCTAGTTCCAAATATTGTATCTGTCATCTGTACTTCATATCAAAGAATTAATCAAACTGACAGTGTAAAGAGTTTTTGGAATGTTCATTACTTCAGCTATTAATTTTTAAAAGCAGCAAATGTTGCAAGTCAATAGCATCCATAAAAATTGATTTATTGTGCAATTTTCTTCATACTCCTGTAAGCCAAGAGCTGATTCTGTGTATCCAATGCTTTCTATTTCTAAGCCACACTGTGCACATCCATTTTTTTAAGGTAAATTATTTAAATGAAAGAAATGTAATCCTATTTGAATTCTACTGATTTAAATTTGTGAGAACTGACCACATCAAGGAAATGTGAAATTTAGCATGAAAAAAGAACTATGCACTGAAACAATTACATTGTGGAAATTACAGGAAAGTAATTTATATTAAAAATTGCAAAAGATTTTGATCAATCACATTTCTTCTGTGATATGGGTAACCAACCTCACATGACACTCTGATAGAGAGTTATGGAACAGCTAGAACCTACACATGCCATTTTTACTGCAGGATCTGCACTTAAATATGTACAGATTTCTTTACACACAGACATGTCCTCTTGAAGCTGCTTAACACTAAAGATATTAACACTTTAATTTCAGAACTGAATGTGGTGTCAATCTGTGAATCCTGAATCTTCATTCTGTTTTTTATACTTTCTTATCTTGAACAATGCTTAATCCTTAGTTTCAGTTTTCATCTCTATAATATGTAAGTTATAAATTTTATTCAATAGGGTGTTTAAAAAAAGAATTAAACAAGAAAGAGTAAAATATTTGTAGAAAGCCTTTATCACAGTAGTGTTCATTAAATATAATTATTCTTGCCTCCAGAAATGCTTAGCTCTCTAATAATATAATTTGATTATAAGAAATAAATATTTCTCAAAACATCACTTTGACTAATATTATTTTCTCTTTAACCAAAAGTGGATAGTACAATTAGTACTTCTTAACTACAAAGGAAAATTTGTAGCTTTTTAAAGGGTACTTTGAAGTACAAAGTGATGTTGTGAAATCTCAATACCAATCAAGTCTAGCATACAGATGCTTCTTTAATATGATGCCTGTCCCTTACTGAAAATTCTGTTCCCCACGCCTGGCTGGCCCTCTTTCCAATGTCTGCAGATCAAAATTACACTAATCACTTCCAATGCCACTTTTAATTTTCAAAATAAAAATGCAAGATAGTGTGCTATTTGTATTAAGGGCTAGAGACTGAGCAATACCCAACTTATCTCTTGCCATGTTCCAGTGGACATGGTTGTCATGACCAGCTGGCTCTACTCTGCAAAAGAGAGAATAAAAAAATAAATTGATGTTAAACAAGGGTGAAACTCCATCCTCCTACTGACACCTCCTGCTGCTTACAAGTGCATGCTAACCCTGTAGGAAATGTCACATTGCTACCCAAGCAAGAAAAAACAAACGAACAAACAATGCATCTTAAGTATTTCCTTCTAATTTAAAATTTTATTTTAGATACAAAAACACTAATTATATCTACTTTCATAAAGATGAGCAAGCAGAGAAAAATAAGTAGGCATATTAAAAACTTAGCAGTCCAAAAGAGGAGAACCATTTGTGCATTCAAAACATATGGTCTCCGGTGAATCACAATTATTACAGGAAATTGGAATAAGTTTTTAGAGCTCATAGGGATTCTAAATGAGACTCAAGGAAATTCTACACTCACAATAGAAGACCTTGATAAAGCGATATAGTTGTGGAGACTTAAAACAATAATTGCTGCATTGAAAAATTTCTATTTTCCCAAGTATAGCATTTTCAATATTTTGAAAACTAAATTAGTACATTAGAAAACCAGAACTTAGATGAGGAAAATAAATGATGGAACATAATGAGAGAAATATGAGTTACACCAGATGTCTGTATGATTCAATACATTTGTAATTTAAGTTTTAAGAGACAAAAGATTTACAGAAGAAAAGCGCTATTTAAAAAAAGTATAATAAAATTTCCTGAGATGACAAAAGCCCTGTGTAATGTCTTTTTTTACTACTATTAAATTGCCAAAAGCTTAGTGACTTTAACCAACAGAAATTTACTATCTTATAGTTGATAGATAAGCATCTAACAAAGATTTCTCTGAAATAAATCAAGATGTGCATAGCCTGGCACTTCTCCTTTGAAGTTCCAGGGACAATGCATTTGTTCCAGGGGCAACTCATATTCCTTGGCTTGTGGTGCCTTCCTCTATCAGCAAAGCCAACCTTGTACCTCTCTGACTATGCTCTTTCTGTCACATCTCTTCTCGAGGAGCCCTTGTGACCAGATCAGATGCACTTGAATAATCTATTCTTCCCCTCACATCAAGGTCTTTAATGACATCTGCAAAGTCCTTTCTGTCAGAATAGGTAAAATAGTCAAAGTTTTCAAGAATTAGAATGTAGATATCTTCAAGGGTGTCACTGTGCTGCCTACCATAATCTGACTCCCCATGTGGAAGTTCAGTGGGTTCTGCGTAGAATTAATGAAAAGGAGCTCATACTTCCATATATTGTTACTGTCAAGGATAAGAAGAAAATTTAATAAGCATTTGGATTTTTAAAACTAGTTATTAGAAAAGGGAGAATACCCTTAGCATAAAACTCATGAAACACTATCATCCAGCAAATTATCTTAGATTGATTACAGTTAATAGTACAAGGTGCTGTTTCAAACCCTACATCTCAGAGGTTTAACATGATGGAAGCACTTCTTGCTTAGGGAAGACCCAACAGGGGTTTCTGAGCAAGTGGTCATCCTTTTGCCCATTCATAGAGTCTCAGGCTGTGGTTTAGGGCTTCATCAACTTCTAAGTTGTCAGATTCTTCTCTTTTTATGGTTAGTAAAAAATAAAGAGAAATAGTGGGGACGCTTGTGAGGATTTCAGGGAGCCAGCAAGGATGTGACATCTATCACTTCTATTTACATTCCATTACTTTGCTCTTAGCTATATGAGCATAGTTAGTTGCCCGAAAGGCTTTTGAAGGTTTTACCAGGTAGAACCAAAATAGATTTTGAAAAAAAATATAGCACTCCTTTCTGAAGCAACATAGTTTGTAATACCTAAAACTTGGAAACAGCCCAGTTGCCCATCAATTAGAGACTGGATAAAGAAAATGTGGGTTTTTTAATAAAATAGAGTACTACTCAACCATAAAAAATGAGAAATTAGAGACATTTATAGCTAGACAAATATACATTGAGGCGATACTCTTAAGTGAAATAAATAGACACACATGTAAATACTGAATAGTTTCTCTGGCATGAGAAACTGAAAGTGTAAATAAGGATCAAAAGGCATAATAGATATTGTGAAATAGGAAGAAAAGGTCTAAAGGGAAAGGGGAAGTGGAAGGGATTAGGGAAAGGAAAGAAGGGAGTGGAATTAATATGAGAAAAGGAATAAATGGAAATAAAGTTTTTTAAATAGGGAGGGGTGGAAGGGTTGAAGGGAGGGTAGGGGAACGGGGAAAAAATAAGAACCAAGATAGATTATGTAAAGGTACAAATTTCCAATGATGAATGTCATTATATTGTATACCTAAAATGTACCAAAATATAATTAATAAAAAACATTTACACAGGGATTTATTGATCACAAGCAAAATGAGTTCATTACCACTGAAAATACTCGAGGAGACTATAAGTGTATGATCATCTATCAGATATAAAAAAGATATGACTAATTGTCTATAATTCTATTTGTTATCCAATTGTTATTCAGTTTACTGCATACACAAGCATACAGATGTTTTAGTTATATAAAGAATTATTTATCATGCAACCATAAATGTTTTCTGAGAAACTTATCTAAAGTCAGTATCAATATGTACATACTATAATCAGAAAACATGTATAGAGTCTGCAAAAAATGTATACACACTTCAGGAAATGAAAAACTTGTATAAATATTTTAATACTAAATTTATTGAGACATCATGAAATTAATACAAGTTACTTTTGGCCTCTACCATTACAAGAGGTGCTCAGAGTGGTGGCCATTAGCTTCCAGACATTTATTAGTATGGCCAACTGCTGCTTGGGTAACCTTGGTCATTGAGATTGCTGCACATGCATTTTCAGTTTCTTCTCTAAGAGCCAACAGTATAGTGGGTTTTCTGAGATATATGACATCCTTTAGGGTCCCTCATGAGGGTAACATCTTCTGTTGAAAAAACATCATGCTATTTTTCTTTTCCTAAAGTGTGCACACATTTTTTAACATACTCTTTATGTGTTTTTTTAAGTCCTCAAGATTTTTCCAAAGTAGGAGTTGAGTAAGCTGTGTCTTTGGATTGTCATGTAGTAAAACTAGAGTATATTTTCTAAAAGATAATGTATAACCAGACAAACAAAACACAAAGTACTTAGAATACCAAGTCCTCTTCTCAGAACTGGAATGCAGTGTCCTCTTTTCATGAGGAGGAGTGTGGACACTGGAGACAGAACTAGGGTAAGGACATTTTTTTAGGGATGGAAATGTACCTCAGTGGTAGTGTGCTTACCTAGCATGTTTAAGGCCTTGGGTTCAATCCTCAGTACTCAAAAAAAATTAAATATCTCCCCTACTTCTTACCAGCCATGTGGCCTTGGGCAAACCACTTAACCTTCAAAATCTTCCTTCAGTAGTAAAAATGGAAATATCAATTTCTACTTCATAAGGTGTTTATAAGGACTAAATTATACATTTCATTTGAATAAGAATAATAAACATTTATATAGGATATTTTAGGTGCCAGGTGCTTCTCTTATATCATCTAAGCACTTGGCATATTTAGTTAATTATTTATGTGAATAAAAGCAATCAGACAAAAATATTAAAATTATGGAATATATAGAAATAAAATATGAGAAAATATATGGACATTAATATGCATACTGTATTAATCACCCTTCTTTAGTTGGGACAATAAACCTGACATATGCAATGGAGGAAAGGTTTATTTTGGCCAATGGATACAGAGGGTTCAGTAAATGGTCAGCTGGTTCCAAGGTAGAAATGTCATGAAAGAAGTGCATGGTGGAGGAACACTCTTCAACTCATAGCAACCAGGAAGAGAAGAGGGAACGGACCAGAAAGGAAGGGGCCTAGGCCAACACACAAAGTTCCAAACCATCCCCCTAGGTCCTGCTTCATCCAAATAGGCCCTACTTCATAATAAATCCATTTAGCTAATGTATTTCTCAATGGATTAATCCAGTTGATGAAGTCAGAGGCCTCATGATCCAATTACCTTTCTGAAAGTCTCACCTCTGAAAACACTAGTTTTTTGGAGAGACATTTTAGATCAAATCACAACACATTCTATTTTTTCTCTTTAGATGATGCTCAACAAATGTACTGAGCTTTTAACTTCAACTATTTTTTCCATTTTTAGAATTTGTGTATGGCTATTTTACAAATTGACCTTTTATTTTTATAATTTTCTAGTTTTCATTATAATTTCAATATTTTTCCAATTTTAATAATAATTGTTTTCTAGTCTCTATTTGAATTTTTCTGTAATCTGAATTTTATCATATGCTAGTTCTCCTGTTTGTGCCATCTGCTTATTCTACCTTATGATTTTTTATTTAATTTGTAGCTTTTCTTTTGTGAATGTTTGATTTTTAAATCTTTATTTTGATGTTCTTTACTTGGTTTCATGGGAGTTATTGGGCTCTGAGGTGTAAAAAGAACTATCTGAGCACTGTAGAGCTTATCCTCGTTCTTTGAGCTTAAGGTTAGATTGAGGCTACTTTAAGACATTAATTTGTGTAGCAGTAGATGAATCACAAAGTCACCATGAACTTGAACTTTACACCTAAGTCTCTAGGTATCAGATAGCTTTCTTACCTCATCCTACTTCAAATAGCAGTGGTGCATCTCATATGTTCCTGGGTTATATAGATGGGTACATTTTTGTTTCCATGTCTGTCTTCTCACTGGCTGGAAGATTCATTTCTTGATTTCATGTGCCCTCAAAATGGAGCTCTCAGACTCTAAGGCCTCTATCTGGAATTAGAAACCCTATGAGGGGCTCTGTTTCCAGGTTTACCACATTACCTTTGATTCCTTTTCTTGTACCTGGTGTCAGAGAGGTTTTGGCTTTCTTTTACTTTTTTTTCTTTTTAAAAAGTGGGCTGTGGACTGAGGCTTTATGTTTTATTCATCATATTTTCATTTATTTTTTAGCAGAGCATTGTATAGAGGTATCATCTATGTCGATTTAACCCACAATATTTGGAAACGTTTTTTAAATCTTTTTAGTGAAATTATGTAATTTGACAGTGAAGCAAGGATGAAAATGCATAAACTTACATGAACGTAAATAACACTTCATTCATTAGTAGTAATTGTTGAATGTCCACTAGGTAAAAAAATTTGTGCTAGCGATACAGTGAGGCATTCTAGCCTTCATGAAGATTACATTCCAACAAAATGAAACAATCCTTTAAAAATGTGGCAAATTGAAGTCAGGAAGGTGTTAAACAGCATTTTATAAGCAATTAGACTTATTCATGAAGTTCAAATACATTAGAATATATCTTAATGAAATTCAGTCATGTTATTTATTGATAAATATGATCATTTTATAATTATTTCAACTAATGAAACTTTCAATATCCATTTCTTATACAAACTCAGAGTATAGTAGGACTAGATGGTTATTTAATACAAAAATAATTTTGATAAGGATCCAATAATCTCTATTATTTTGAAAAACAAAATATAAGAAGGATTACCATTAAATACGGAACAACAGGGTCAAATGGAAGTCCCATTTGACCCCGCTATTCCACTGCTGGGGATCTTCCCCAAAGAATTAAAAGAATCATACCACAGTGATATATGTGCACCCATGTTCATAGCAGCACAGTTTGCAATAGCTAAAACTTGGAAACAGCCCAAATGCCCATCAACTGGAGACTGGATAAAGAAAATACTGTTTTTTAATAAAATGGAGTACTACTCAGCCATAAAAAATGAGAAATTAGAGACATTTTTAGCTAAGTGGATGCACATTAAGGTGATATTCTTAAGTGAAATAAATAGGACACACATGTATAAATACGAAATAGTTTCTCTGGTGTGAGAAACTGAAAGTGTAAATAAGGACTAAATGTATAATAGGTAATGTGAAATAGGAAGGGGCAAAGGGGAAGGAAGTGAGAGGGCTAGGGGAAAGGATAGAAGGGAATGGGATTAATATGAGAAAATGAAAAAATAGGAAAAAAATCTTTGTAAATAGGACTGGAGGGGTTGAAGGGAGGGCTGGGCAAGGGTGAAAAATAAGAACCAAGAGAGACTATGTAAAGGTGCAAATTTCCACTGATGAATGTCATTATATTGTATACCTAAAATGTACCAATGATTAGAATGAATAATTGATAATGTAAAATAGGAAGAAAAGGTCCAAAGGGGTAGGGGTAGTGGGAGGGACAGGGGAAAGGAAAGAAGGGAAAGGAAAAATGCTGAGAAATGGAAAAAATGGAAATAAAGTCTTTGTAAATAGGGAAGGGTGGAGGAGGTGAAGGGAGGGCTAGGAATGGGGAAAAAATAAGAATCAAGATGCATTATGTAAAGGTACAATTCCCAATGAGAAATGTAATTGTGTTGTATACCTAAAATGTACCAATAAAAGAATTTAATTAAAAAAATATGGAACAACAAATAGTCCACTTCCTATAATTCAGTATTGCTCAGAGCATTAAAATCAAGTAAATAGAGAAAGGAAATAAAATAATTTACTTTAATGAATCAATAAAAATCATTATTTATAAATTATAATTGTCTAATTTAAAAATCCCAAAGCTCCAATTAAAAAAATTTAAAAACATAGGAAATCTTAGTAAGTTGGATATAAAAATATAAATCTGTTACAAAATAAAGGACAAGATTATTCCAATTTTAAAAACATTTTAAGACTCCACAAGCACAAAAATAGATAATTCTACTGAGGAAAAAGAAATGACATGAGTTAGTGAAATAACATCCATCTTTTTTGACAAGAAGTCTCAATATTTAAGATAACTATTCTCTCAATTAACTTATAAATTGAGTGAGAAATCATTCTCTTGATGAATTTTGGAGGGAACCTGACAAAAATAATTGTTGAGTTAATTTAAAAGAGGAAATGGATGAAATTGGCTACTCTAATTTTGAAGAACCAGAGTAATGACAAGAACGTATGTACGAGCTATAAAGATGTATATATGTTTATACTGACTAAAATATTACATAGTTAGAAGACAGATAAATAAAACAGAACCCTAAATTTAGCAATTTCTGCAAATCAAGCAGAAACATAGTATATGATAATGATTGCATGTCAAATTGGGGGTGGGAAAGGAGACAAAATTACTTAATAAATAATACTGGACTAGTAAATAACTAAATTAGTATTCTACTTCTTCACCAGAGTATTTCCTATAATTAAAGACTTAAAATTTTTTAAGACTAAAATATTTTAAGGGCAATATACATAATTTTTGTACACTTGGTTCAAGGACAGTGAGGTAAAATTTACTAATTCTCTCATCTTTTTTTCTTTTTTTTCTTCTATTTCTCATATAAATACAAGAAATGAAAAAAGTAGAGATTAAAATAAATGAAAATAAAATATTATTCTAGTCTCCAGTACCTAAAAATAATGACAAAATAGAACCTATATTGTCATTTTTCATGGAAAATTATTTTATATATGTTTTTATTTCTATACATACATTTATTATAAAACTGTGTGAAAGACCAGGGGTGTAGTTGAGTGATGGATCACTTACCTAGCATACATAAGGTCCTAGACTTGATTCATAGTACTGCAAAGCAATAAATAAATAAATTGTGCACAATATAAAAACTTATGTATCAATTAGGATAGGATAGGTTACACATACCATGGGATCTGGTGGATCTAAGATAAAGGTTTATTTCTTGTTTATGATTCTTGTCTCTCTTGAAATAACTACAGTCCTTGTCCATGTAATCTTCCTTGAGAAATCCAAGGTGATGGAGCATTTCTTTCTGGCATCTTGCTGACACTGTAACAGAAGGAAAAGAGAGATTCTAAATCATGATCTCAATGTTAAAGTTGGAAATGATACATAAGGCATTCATTAAAATTTCCTTGATCGAACAAGTCATATGATCATCCTTGAATTTCAGAGGGTAGAAGTCTATAAGCTGCTAATAGGCAGGCATTCCACATTAAGAGGTATGAACTATGAGTGAACAGTCGTACAATTTATTGCCTCACCCAAAAAAGGACAACCCAGTGATTTTCCAGTGACAGCAAAAATCAATTCAGTTTTAACTGTCTTGATTCAAGCTTTACCTTAAAGCTGAATTTCATCATCTTTTGTCACTCAAAGTCATTTTCAGTTCTATTTTTCTCTAGCTGGAAATAATAACTAGTTGCAATTTCCATTCTAGAGTCTCTTCTCTTTGTGGCAAACCAATGAAATTAAAACCTTCATATTCTTTTTAAAGAATCTTGTCATATCAGCCAAATACCAACCAAAGGATGTTACTAACATCCCATTTCTTATGCTCTTTACTCAATAATACACTTTTGCATTATGATCTTCCTTTCAAATTATGTCTCATTGCCACACAACACAGATCATTATCCATCCAGTTTTGATAACTTCTGATAATTTAATTTGTGGCCACTTCTTGGCCCTGAAGCAAATGCCACATATTTTGTTTTTTACTGTAGCATATTTTTGGTTCAGAAGTGTTTAATTATTCACAATAGCCTATATCAGTGACACCAAAATATCCTGAACTTGCAGCAGTAAAATATAGTTATTACTCAGATTATATGTTCATTATGGGGCACTTACACTTCTCAGGAGTACCTGCTGTCTATACAGTCAGTCTCATGGCAGAAAAAGAGGAAAGATACAAATGAAGAGTGGATTTTAAAAATATCAACTAAGGGGCATGTGACTTTCATTTTAATTTCATTGGCAGAACAACTTCTATGGTCATGTCAGAATTCAAGAGATAAAATATTATATTAGAGTTCTTTTTTTTTTTTTTTGGTACTGGGGATTGAACTTGGGACCTTGCGCTTGCACGGCAGGCGCCGGAACCACTGAGCTAAATCCCCGGCCCCTATATTACAGTTCTTTAAAGCAAATGAAAAAGTAGAATATGGAGATGTATGAAAGGACATTTATGATGGGAATTGGCTAACTTGATTATGGAGGCAGAGAGCTCTCATAACATGTCATTTTCAGGCTGAAGGACTGAGAATCAATCACTATGAAAATGGTAATATGTTTAGTCCTGATTCTGAGGTCTCAGGCGAAAGATTGGATGGAGGGGATCTGGTATAAGTTTTAAAAACTGAAGGCCAGAGAACCCGGAACGCAAATGCCCGAGAACAGCAGATTGATATTGCAGCTTAGGAAGAAAGCTAATTCTGTCTTTCCTCTGCCTTTTTGTTCTATCCAGAACCTCAACAGGTTGTTTAATGCACTGGTGAGATAGGGTCTCCTTTACTTAGTCAAGTGACTTCACATGCTAATATCTTCAGGAAATGCTTTCACAAGCTCACTTAGAAATAATGTTTTTGACGTATCCATGTCTTGTACTCCAGTCAAGTTGACACATGAAATTCATCATTACAGTTATCCCTTGGGTGGACAGAAAGAAGAATGATGGGTGAAAGCACTGAAAGTGAGGAGAAAGGCAAATCACATATATAGACAAATGACCAAAACTCTGGGGGAGTATAAAACCTCACTAGTAGTAAAATGTCTGGAAACAAAGCTTTAATATGTAGGGAGGGGAAGGGGCTTGCAGGGGGAATGGGATAAAAGAAAATAAAATTTATCAATAAAAAAGTCATTGCAAAGAAAACTGAATTCCTCTTTGGACTCATGCTGAGAATTATTTTTTGAAATTAGTAATACTTAGTTTAAAATGTTATGGGTAAATAGATATATTAATAGCCTTCTGGGAAGATTTATAATGTATAAATTTATATAACCTTCAGGAAAATAAACAATACTTAAGAATAACCTTTAAAGCAGACATATACTTTCTTTCAGAAATTTCCCATTTTAGTGATCATCAAAGGCAATCTTGAGAAAATGTATGTGGTATGTTTGCATGTATAAAAATTTTCTTTATGTGATGATCATAGCATCGTTCACATTAATGAAAAATTAGACATATTTACAATGTTCAACAATAAGATAATTCATGTTAAAGCATAGTCTTGCCCTAGAATTGACTCTAATACAACCATTAAAATAATATTATATTAATTCCTGGTGTGAATAGATATTTGTACTATATTGTTAAATGATGTACCATATTATTCCACAGTATATGTTATGGAAAAAATGATAAAGCCCCAATACTTTGATTCATTTTTTATTAAAATAATAGTTGAAACCATATGCCATAATTTTCAAATGGTGCCTAATGGAAAACTTTGGCTTTAAGGATCTATTTATATTGTAAATCTGAGAATGCAGAAGAGAAATGTAGCTTTTACCTTTGGTTTAGAAAGATACACAAGAAGGTTAAAAAATTTTTGCATTCCATTACCATAAATATTAAGATAAGTCTACACTTTTCCTTTATCTTGTGATCATAAAGTTGAGTTTCTTTCTGTTTACTAAAAAAAGGGGTTTGCTGTAAAATCCATAATTCTGTTTTATTGTTTTTCTTCCCTAAAGAATTGTTGACTTATAACCTTCAGACCATACATGTTTATTTTATGAAATTGTAATTGTTAAAATATTTGAAATAAAGGACTTGTTCATTTTGACAACCTTGCTTCAATTAAGTGGTTAAATTTGATTACCACCTTTGTGATAATGAAGTAAATATTACTCTGTTTATTTTTATTATACTTAATGAACCAGGGCATTAAAAATTGTCAAGTATTTTATTAAGTTATAAATCATTTTGCAAAGAAGTCAACACAGCCATAGCATTTATGATTCAATTTCTGTATTTATATGCATGTATGTATAAATAATCAATTCAATAATATGCCAAATCAACTTTCCTAATAGATTAGGAAACATAAAAGATTGTGAACATATTTCTATATCCATAATATGTAACCTTTCTGTTTTAATGGAAGGATGTTTTAATTACACGTGTTAACTCAATTGTCACATTTTGAGGGCAGGGGATTTAGCTCAGTGGTATTGCACCTGCCTAGCAAGCGCCAGGTACTGAGTTTGATTCGCAGTACCAAAAAAAACCCCCAAACCTCCAAAAACATTTTGAACATATACACCAAAATATTTAGAGTGATTATATGTGAGAATCATAGTTTGGGCCAGGAATTTAGCTCAGTGGTATCGCCGCCTCGCAAGCGCAAGGACCCGAGTTTGATACCCGGTACCAAAAAAAAAAAAAAAAAAAAAAGAATCATAGTTTGTTTTCTTATTTTTGCCTGTTTATGTTCACTAACATCTCTGCCATGAATCTAGTTTTTTATGAGAAACTTTAAAAAATTCTAGATATCTCTTACTCATGTTTTCACATTTAAATCAAATCTAGATCATTAGGCCTTTCTTGGTCACTCTAGCAAAGGTGGTATTACTCTTTTTGTGTCTTTTACTTTGCCTCATTGTTACATCTAGCAGTCCTTTTTGTCAAATTCCTCTCATCAGTTCTTTTCAGACAAAGCACTGTGATTTTTCACAACAAATGAGGACAATCAGTTTCACGTCCAGATCATTTCCAACTTGCATCAAGGGCTTGGTCATTCCCATCAATCATTTGATTCCTTATGGCTTAGCTATCACTATAAAGCAGCCGTACCTAACACAGAATCAATATGTTACATACAACCCCCCCCCCTCCCGCTTTTTGGTACCAGGGATCGAACTCATGACCTTGGGCTTGTGAGGCAGGCACAGTGCCACTGAGCTAAATCCCTGGCCCTACAATCCCCTTTTATAAAGCTGAATTTTGAATCTTCCTTCTTGTAGTCACCTGAAAATTGAATTTCCATTGGGAAAGCACTTATTTTTGAATTCTCAATGTATTGAATTAGAATATTTAAAACTTCTTTGGTATCAGTGAAAAGGAATGGGGCTGTTCAACTTGCTCTTCTTTATTTTGATCTTAAAAATCTATCTGCCTATCAAAAAATTGTAACAGAGACAATCCTGGCAGGTCGGCATGATATGAGAAACAGATTTTATGTTACTTTGCATCTTAGAGATACCAGGTGCTGCTAAGAATATAAATGTCTTACTGTCATGTGCATTTGTGTTTTCTCCATTGTTTTGCTCAGGGTGATGTTCAAGCCCTTTGGCCTCTTGTGCCTGGGATGGAGTCCTTGTTAGGACTTGAATAATGCACAGCCAGCTTGACTTGCAGAATTTATGATGCCTGGAGACAGTTCTTCTTTTAAAAACTCTTTTGCTGCCCTTGTCTAAACATTTCATTAAATGGCAATTTCAAGTTTTTCAGTTAGTCCTTAGTCAGAATAAGAAAAATATTTTAGGAAGAGTTTTCAAAATACTTAGGGCATTTAGTGATGTGCACATTTTTTCCAACTATTTGGGTTTCTTTGGGCTTCTTGTCAGTAAGATAACAATCTCTCTAAAGCAAAAAGCTTATGTTGCATAATAAGATTTTTAAAAACTATTTATGTATTTCTACTTTACACTTTTGTACAACCCTTGGGTGGGCATTTGAAGACACCAAAATATACCTGCAGGAGGGTTGTGGATTAAGTAATAAGTGGTAAACCTCCAACTGAGGCTTTGCGTTTATCATTATCATCTCGGTAAAGAAAATATTCAGACTGATAATGATTCTGGGCTACCTGCTGTGGAGGATTTGAGTCTCCATGTAACATTTAATAAAACATTATCACTAGGCTTCAGTGAGACTGTATTGATAAAAACTGCCTTTAGAAGAAGTCAGAAGAGTGATCTATTGAGGTACAGAATGTAAACCTTAGAAATAAGGAAATAAAAACAAGATTCATGAAAGCAGAGATAAAATTTTTACCCAAACTAATAAAAACCAAAGTAAATGAGAAAAAAAAAAGAAAAAGAAAAGCACACAACAACCTATCTAAAACTTAGTACTTAAATAGATAAAGGAAGTTCATAAATGAAAGCCACACATTGAAAGCAAAGCAAGAAATGAATGGGAGAAATATATTACTAGCACGGAGCAAAACAAAATTCAGTAAACTTGGGAGTGAAATATTGCCTCAGCTAAATAATGGACTCAGTCTTTGGTTTTATGAAGCCCAGAATAGTGTAAATTTTCATTGTGTCAAGTTTCTTACACTTGGGCTTCACTGACTGTACTGTATTGTTTTTATACCTTTTATTCAGTACATGTTAAAAATCAGAGTAATTATTACATTGAGGTATTTGCCTTTTGATTATCCTGAGGTCTGTTCTACTTGATGGTTAATATAATTTTAAGGAATTTTCAAGTGATGACCTGAGCTCATAAATTCCACTGTGAAAAATCATAACTGCCTGAGAAGCTGCTCTTTTGGAATGGATATTTCAGTAGTGAGTTGTTTTGAGGATATCACTTGTCTGTTGGCATTGTTTAGGAATCTTATTCTTTTTTTTTTTTTTTTAAGGAATCTTATTCTAACTATTTAGTACTTAATACTGTTTCAAAGGAAAGGTTCCTTCTCTAAGTTCAGTAGAGCCTCAATTAACCTTTAGGGCTTCAAATAAGGCACATATCTTTAAAACTTTTATGCTTCTAATTGTACATTATTGGAATCGTCTCTGTCACAAATAATGATCTAAAGTACTTACTTAGGAAATTAACTCTTTTTTTTTTTTTTAATACTGGGATCAAACTCAGGACCTTGCACTTTCAAGGCAGTTGGCAGAACCATTGAGTAAATCCCTGGCCCATGGATTAACTCTTATAGGTCACCAAGAAATTGTTTAGAACATCATATTTTTGTTTTAATGAATTAATTTATGTGCTCTTCACTTTTAAGTCTTAAGTCTCTGCTGGAAGCTTCTCAAAATGAACATTTATTGAAATAATATATTTTTATTTTTAATTTCAAGATTGATTATTAAAGGGCTCATCAGTTGGCTAATATCCTTTTGCATTTTGCATATAGATTGATTTTCTAAGTGTTAAATTTTGTGATAAAATAAGCAAATACCTCCTTCTGCACTTTCAAGTACTAACTGGAGTTTATATTCTTCTGAAACAAAAATGAAACCTGCATAGTATCAGTGAAAACAGAAACAAGAATAATCAATTTTTCTTCCCAGATAATATGTTATTCAGTAATTTTAGTGTGCATTTGACCTTCAGGTAAGATAGATGTGCTTCTCAAAGACAGAATATATTTCTTTCTCACCAGTGGCCTTTATGAAAATTTTGGACATTAATATTTTAAGATTTTCTTTTAAAATATTTTTAAAAAGAATGAGCTAGTCCATAGGATATAACCCAATCTCTAATAAGTTTCTTATAAAAATTTCAGGAAAGAATTTAACTCTTTGAATGTAGGGGCATAAATATTACATTTTTTGTTCACTTAATAAGGAAGTAATTATTAAGACAGTATGTCTCTGAACCTTTCTGGATGCTTTAATGATACAATATGTGAATATATTGGCTTTGTGATTAAAATATAGGCAAATTATTAATAATGTAAACTGAGAACAAATGAAATTTTAAATAAAAGGAGAAAGACAACTATTAGCCTTTTGTTACTACAATATTTGAGATAATCAATTTATAAGAATAAGGGGTGTATTTTAGCTCTAGAAGTCTCAGTCCCTGGCCAATCCAAGATTGGTTGGTATTGTTACTTTGGGGCCTGTGGTAGGGCAGCACATCATGGCAGGAACACATGGCAGAAGAAGCTGTTTATCTCATGGTGGCTGTCAACCAGAGACAATATTTCCTTCCAGGGCATATCCACAGTGACCGAACTTTCTTTCACTAGGCCTTATCTCCTAAGTATTCTACCATCTCCTAATAGTGCCACAGGCTGGTGACTAAGCCTTTAACATTTGGGCCATTGTAGCACATGTATCCACATCAAAATAAATAGAAGATACCAGTAAAGGCAAAGATTTGTTCTGATATTACACATCATTTTGAAAGATTCTAAAGCAGGGATAGAAGGTGTCTTAGTCACTTTCCTTTGCTAAGACACAACACTTGATGCCCACAACTTTAAAAAGGAGAGGTTTATTTTAACTCATGGTTTTTAGAGAGTTCAGTTCATAGTCAGCCAGTTCCAAAGCAGGAAGGACATTGTGGAAGGGTCTGGGGGAGGAAAGTTACACATGCTAGGTAGCCAGAAAGTAGAGAGAAGGGAGGAGGAATGGAGGAGGAAAAATCCATTCCAGGTCACACCCTCAGTGGTCCACCTCTTCTGAACAGACTCTACCTCTTAATGGCATATCTGGCTATGGATTCAACAGTGTGCTAGTAAATAAGTGAAAAGTGTTTCCTGGAGTTTAGCCATCCAGGCACTCAGAGGATGCTGCAGACATGACCCCAGGGGGCATGACTACTGCCTCAGCTGACAGCAGACCTTGGCATCATCTTCACAGTGCTGGATTTAGAGACATGGAAAACTCAAGAATTGTGGGGCCAGGGAAGCTTCCACCCAGATTTAAGAAGAAGGCCTGGGGGCCCAGGCAGTATGACCATGGGAAGCATTGTGTGAATCTGTAAGAGTGAAGCTAAAAGTGCAACAGAGAACTCAGGAATTTGGAGATGCCAGAAACATGAAACATCTGCTGAAGAAAGTGGCAGGCAGTTAGAAAGGCCAGACCAAGAGAGAAAAAATGTGGTCCATAACTAGCAATGTTGTAGGGATAGGGCTGCCAAGCCTTTTGAAGCTCACATCTCACCACTACTTGACCTGGGTCCTGGACATGGAACCATATGATTGTTTGCATTGCTGGATTTTGGTCTTGCTTTCCTTCCATTCGTTTTTGTACTTTCTGTTTAGACTAGGAATGTCTATCCTGTGGCATTATATGTTGGAAGTGTTTAACTTTCTTTTTTAAGTTTTCCAGGGGGTAACAAGTAAGAGTTTAGCTTTGGTCTCAGAGGACACTATGGGCTTGGACTTGTCAGCAATGCTGTAACTATTAAATATTTGAAGACTCTTACAGATGAATTAAATGCATGTTTCGTAAAGAGATATACATGAATCTTCTCAGGGCCAGGGTGGTGTAAATCTAGAATATCCCAGAAAGGCCTCGTGTGTTCAGAGGTGGGGTTTTTAGAAGGTGATTGGGTCATAGGGACAATATACTCATCTGTGGATTAATTCACTGATGCCTTGATAGCTGAATGTGTTGTCTTGAGGAGGGAACTGGTCTGAAGAGGCAAGTCACTGGGAGCGTGACCTGGAAGGGTACATCTTCTTCCCATGCTCCTCCCTTCACTCTCTGCTTTTGGTAGCATTGACATGAGCAGCTTTCCTCTGCCAGACACTTCTGCTTTCCCCTTCCTGCTTTGGAGTGAGCTGAGATGGACTGAATCCTCTCAAACCCATAAGGCAAAATAAAACTTCCCTCCTTTAAATTGTGGATGTTGGAATTTTGTCCCAGTAATGAGAACGTAACAAAGACAGAAAGGGTATATACCAGACAAAATGTACAGCTTTGGCAGTGAACAGGATGGGTAGATGGATGAATACATGATAGCTAGATAGCTACATGGGATTAAAGATATTCTGATTAATGTAAGTAAATTTTAGTTTATAGGGCTGGAGATATAGCTCAGTGGCACCACACTTTCCTGGCAAATGCAAGATCCTGAGTTCAATTCCCAGAACCCAGAAAAAAAATTTATTTTATAATCACCATGTTGTTCATAGAAAGATTTAGAAAATATTCTTACACAACTACATCAAAGACATAAAAGTATGGTATCAAGCTATTTTAGAAAATATTTATTTTTCATTAGTGTACTTCAACTTCTTTAATAATTTTTGAAATATCAGATATTATTCTATGCAAACAAAATAGAATCGAGTAATGATGTTGTCCTTGTTGTCTTTTTAAATTATAGTTTTGCCCTTCCTTCCTTTCTGCTTTCCTATCTTCTTGTCTGTCTACTCTCTGTCTTTTTATTAACCACTTACTAATTTTCAGCAACTGCAAAAATTTCAGAGAAGAAATAAAGGGAACATTGGAATAATCACTTACCTTGTTTTCAAACTTGATAGGGAAATTTTTTTTAAATGAGAAAAACTTTAGTTTCTTTTACCATTCTTTTATGCATCTTAGCTAATCTCAAACTTAACTCTTTCTGATTTAGTTTCTGTCCCTTCATTGTGTGTTCTTCTTGTACTAAATGACATATAATCTTAAAATAATATTTATTCATTCATTATGTACTTATCAATTCATTGGTTGGCTGCAGTATTAGAAATTGAACCCAGGTCCCGGCACATGACAGGCAAATGTGATACCACTGAACTACATGCCTTGCCCATATTTTGTAAAAGTAACTTAAATTCACTAGAGCTCTTTGTGAGGTTTCTTTGTGATTTTGTTTCCATTGAAACAAAAACGCTCTCTTAATTGAGACCATTAATTATTATTCTAAATTTTTAGAAGAAAATTTGTATGAATATATGTATATGTATACACACACACACACATATATACACACATATATATCCACTTTCTGTATTGCTATTTTTAAAATTCACTATTTCAAGTTTGAGGTGGAAGATATATTTTTTCCTACTGCTTTCATACCATCTAAGTTAGCAAACAGTTTTCTTTTGCAAATTTATTCAGAAATAAGCTAAGTTTAGCAATTTCCCGGTATTGTTTTATTCATCTCTTGAGAAATACAAATTTCAACCAAGTAGGTAAAAATACATACATATGCTCCACTTTTTTGAGAATTAAACTTTGTCTTAGATTGGATAGCCTGGAAACACAATCAGAGGGGGAGAATTGAGTACCAAAGGTTTACTGGGGGAATATTTACTGGACATATTCTTATAGGCAAGCCAGGAAGGCTGAAGCAGAACTGCTTCTCTCCATAATTTGAGGCTCAGACAATATTCCACAGGAAACTCCAGCATTTAGGTTGCCTGAAAAATTGTCCTTAATATAGGCAAAGAGGCCAGACTTTTATATATTAGCATCTAAGAAATCATAGATTACCAGCAGCCTCAGAGGAAGGCTCATAACTGGTGGAGGAAGTTCCCTAACTGCCGAAGAACTCCCAGATAGGACGAGCTGTAGTCATATCAGCTGTGAGGATGGCAGCAAACTAAGGCCCTAAGCGGGAAGTTAGAGATGAGCTTTAATTCCATTACTACTTGATGCAAGGATTTGGTGGAAAACACATTTTAGGGCACCTTTTCCTGATTTTAAGTAGGGAAAAGAGTAAATTATCTCCTGGGACCTCCAAGGATTATTCCAATCCTTAAATGATAGTCTAAAAATTAAAAGTCAGTTTATGTATGCTTTGCATTATGATTTAACTTCAAGTAAGGGTTATGAACAACTTTCAACAAAACTGCAAATTGGAGAACTGTTTCTTAATGAATCTGGTTAAAACTGGATCACATGAATATAGCCTAGTAAACAGGGAAACTGGAAAGTGAGTTTCTAACTCTTTTTGTGGGAGATGAGCCTTGCCACCTACAGGAGGTAAGAGACAAGCTAATGGGTAGGCAGTGTAGAGTACTCTGAGTGGGAAGAGAGCATCAGGGAACCTAGAATAGACCCTCAGCATCACATCTACTGCCAGATTTCCCTAAGGAGGTCATGACCACTATCTGAGAAAAGGCACCATGAAAAATGTGAGATCAGGCTCCAGTGGAGGCATGGAAGCTGAGCAAGAATGACAAGAGAAAGTTCATCAGGGAAAAAATGGAACAGATGTCCAATATGGCTCAGCCTGAGTCAGCATTGTAGGGCATGTTGAGACGTTTTGACACTAAACTAGGAAAACTAGAAAGTCACTGAAAGGATTCAAAGAAGGGTCAGGATCAAGGTAGGGGTGGAGTGCCAAGATGGGATTATTTTACTTCTCTATGGAGCAGTGTTTATTATTGTTGTCAGTTTCTTTTTGGGTTGTTTTTTTTTTTTGAATCAATAGAAATAGGGAGAGGTTGGAGAAGGGAAAGAAGAATGTCAAATAATAAATGGTTATAACGTAGGTCAGACTTGACAAACTACAGCCCACAAGCCAGATTCAGCTCTCTCTGTTTTTGTATGGACCCCAAGCAGAGATTTTTTATTTTTTTTACTTATAAATTTGAAAGAGAATCGAAAGAATAATATTGTATGACATGGGAAAATTATGTAAAATTCAAATTTCAGTGACTATTAATAAAGGATTTTTGGGAGACATAGCCATACTTATTTATTTATGTATTATCTCTGGTCACCTTCACTTTATAAGTAAAGCTGAGTGGTTACAATGGGGACCTCATGGTCTGCAAAACTCCAAATACTGTGTGGCCATTTACAGAATGTTTTCTGGTATTTACAGACTTTTGAGTTGCTTGTGCCTTATTATGTGGGGAAGAATAAATAGTCTTTGGCCGCATATAAAACTTATAATATGCTTAATGTATAGAAGTAGATATGACAATAGCTGAAGTGAGGGGTGTGTTGAGACACAGAGAGTAAAAAATGGTAGATTAAGTTTTGACCACTGAAGGGAAGGATTTGGTAGAGAAGAGGTTGAAGATTCAAGAACAGAAGCACATGGTGGAAGGAGAACTCTGAGGAGAGGAGAGATCTTTCTAGAGACGGGATGAGATGATTCCTCTTAGACACTGTAGGGGAGGAAAAGAGAGGGATTGAAGTAGTACAACTTTTAAATTCTAAGGCACAGCCCCTTTTCTGTAATTAATGCTAATTAAAAAGCTTCTTGTCATTAAATCAAATTTCTAAGGAAGTCACTAAATGCTTTTTATTCATAGGAAGTCTTATCATAAGATGATATTTCTTTTATGTGATAATAAGGTAAGTAAAATGTTTCCTTTCTCCTAGTCACCTTCCTTCTTCAGTTAGGCCCCGATTCCTGCTTTGGGCATTCAGAACAATTCATTCATACACTGGCACTCTCTGCAAATATTCTCAATTATGTTACAACCCTTTTGTCACTGGGTGTGATGGCACATGCCTTGGTGTAATTCTAATGGTCTGAGAGGATGAGGCAAGAAGATCACCAGTTCAAACCAGTCTGGGCAATTGAGAAACTTAGCACCACCCTGTCTCACAAACAAACAAACAAAAAATGAAAACAAAAATAATAAAAGGAGTGAGTGGGGATTTAGTTCAGCGTGAAGCCCTTGTATTCAATCTCCAAAACAGAAATGAAGAGGAAGAGGGAGAAGAAGGAGAAGGAGAATGAAAGGAAGAAGAGGAAGAGGAAGGAATCCTTTTATCCTTCTTATTCTCCTTTCCCACATCTTATTTCCCTATTTTCCTTATTTCTCCTAATAGACTCCCCATGTTTTGCTTTTTTGCGCTCCTTCATCATTATCTTTCTCTGCTGTTTTACTCCTTCCCCACCTCCATCATTTTCCTTTATCTCTATCTTTTGATTATCTCCATTGTATCCCTTTTTCCCATTCTTCTGACATTTGGAGCTATGACATCACAAAAGGAAATAAATCTCCTAAGTCATGTAAATGAATTTGTTGAGTTCTAAGCACAATTTTACTAATTCTCATTTTAATAAAAATCTTTCATATTTTGGGTTTTCTGTCTCTCCTTTCCCTATGTGCAAATGACTCTGTATTTTTCATTCCCAATTAGTAATTTATCAATAAGTTGTTTTTCAATTGCTTCTTAATTGTTTGTGTTTTAGAAATCTGAGTAAGCATGATGTAACATTCTTCAGATGAAGGGATAGTTAGCATTATGGTGATTTCATGTTATGGAAAAAAGTTTTTTGAGCCTACCGAATTAGCTAAATTGTATTATTTTCCTGAGTGATGACAGTTATGGTTAAGATTACTTTTCTGTTGGGATTATGATATTATCCTCTTATTTCCTTATTTCTCTTTCTGAAATTTCCACCAAGAATTGTTCATTTCCCTTTCATGGGGAATAGCTGGGGTTAATCTCAAACTGTAGTTAAAATTCCACAAGGAAACCAACAGGAAAGGCAATCCAGGAGTTACTTTACAGCCAAAGTTTGATGGAAAAGCAGAGATGTTACCAGATGGGCTAGATTTCTTCTATTTATTGTTTGTTGAATTGCTTCTGTATCCCTACCTTTTACTTCTGAGTTAAGTTTCATAATACTATACTCCTGTTGTGTGTCCTATTTCCTTTGTGGGCATCTCTTGAGATTATGATTTTATTTTCAACTCCAATCTCACACTCTGATTCTGTCTTTCAGCTACAGCTTTCCAGGCCTTAGATTGGGTCTTATCTTAATACTACACCATTTTAGTAACCTAGTGCCCTAGAAAATTCCATGGACAGTTGGTATATAAATATGATTATGAAACTGCCACTTCAGTTCAAGAATCAGTAGGAGAAAAGTATCATTGCAGTGCCATTACATTAATACTGAAATTATGCTGGCTCCAGTCCCTTCTTAATTGACTCCAGCATGTCTAGCCCTCTGTGGCATCCACCACTCTGTCAAGTGTTTCCTCCATATTCCACAGATGTTAGTATAAGCTTGTTCTGGAAAATCTGTGGTTAGTGCATAAGAACCAGCCCAGGTGCTGTGAAACTAAAGAAATTGGCAGACAGATTCAGGCTTGCAGAGTGTGATTTATTGGAGAACTGTAGAATAAATTGGGAGGTGTCAGACCAATTTGGTTCAGAAAAAGGACAAAAGAGGCTTCATTCAAGCTGGAATATAGATATTTTATCTGAAGCTAATATGAAAGATTTAGGCACACTCCTGGTGCCAAGGTCTAGTTGTGAAGCTTCACATACCACTCTAATAGTTTCATCTTTTTATAGTATGTTGGAAAACTATTCAGGGAAAACAAATCAGGCTTACTCTGGGATAGTCATTGGGGTTACAATTCAAGGTGGGTGCAGTCATGGTAAACTGAATCCATACAATGCTTATGAATTGATCATGGCAACTTGTCACTGGGTGGGAGTCCTCCAAGCTCATTGGTTTCACAGAGTAACCATTCCAAAAGGCAAATTATTTTCTGTTGCTGTTGCTGCTACCATCACTTCTGTCTGAGGTGGAGTCCAGTTAATGACATCCAGCTGGAACTGTGTAACTCTACCCCTTGGGAAAACAGCCTTCTCGCCTAACACATGATGAGTTAAATGTACAAGGGTCCCACTGAGAAGCTGTTTGAATTCCAAAAGGTTATAGCATTTGTAAACACAAATCTTTCATTTACAAAATTATTAAAGTCTCCCCAGAAGACACACATCTTCAGGGTTGGTATATCTAGACAGGTATTAGTATTAGCTTTGTGATTGGTTTTTGTTGTGATGATTTGGTTAACTTGAACTACAAGCTCCAGAATTCCATTTCCAGTATGATTCTAGGTAGGGTGGGCTATCATTTAGAGGGAGGCTATAACTATACTATCTCTCCTGTTGTTCACTCAAGCACCAGTCTAGATGCTGCCATGAAGGGATTCTTTCAATGTGGTTATAGTCACAAATCAGTTCTCTTAAAGGAATCAAAAGGGAGATTATCATTGCTGGGCCTGATTTACTTAATTTCAAGGTCTTTAGATGATGATAACACACTCCTTGAGACTCAGCTCAGCAGCTGCCTGGCAAATGCCTCTCCCTTTTTGCCTGGATCTTCCTCCCTGTCTGACACCTGTGGGTGATAAGCTTCAGTTTGTGTTCCTGGAGTTTTTGCCTGCCAGGCATTTTCCTTTCCTGATCATCTACCATATAGACTTTGGATCTGACTGACTAGACCCCAAGGTGCTTATTGCTTGTATAACTTCAAACATGTTCTACTAATTCTGCCTTGCTAGTTAAACTATGACTGAAATAAAC
Source organism: Heterocephalus glaber (assembly GCF_053883595.1). NCBI lineage: Eukaryota > Metazoa > Chordata > Mammalia > Rodentia > Bathyergidae > Heterocephalus > Heterocephalus glaber. The sequence continues at coordinate 16,200,852 of NW_028258327.1, read as the reverse complement.
TCTTATAAACCATGTTGCTTCTTCCCCTGAATCTTTGTTCCTTTTGCTGAGAATGGCTTACAAAGTCAAAATGCTTGCCTCTTTATGACTATTTTCTCAGGGACTGCCATCCACCTACCTCTGCATTCTTCCCCAGATATAATTTCTACTTGGGCCACCCCATCAATAAATCATCTAAATCCTGATATAGAAACATATATTCAAATAACTACTCAAAAACATCTCAGTCCAAAAGAAATAGACATGGCAGGAAGGATGTTATCTAATACCACCTCAAAGATTTGAAAATTCAAGCATCACAAGGAAATTTCTGTGTCTGTGTGTGTGTGTGTGTGCGCGCGTATGATTTGATTATTAATCAATTTGAAGAAATGACTTTTTTCCACAAGAACTAGAATAGATTTGGAATAGATAATAAATATTAAGGCAGAAGATCCATAAATAGCTGCTTTAGAAGAAACCAAAATATCTGGTTGAGTGGCCAGAAAGTTAAATGTGTTTTTCATGTGTCCAAATTGCTGTTGAAGAAAATAAAGGTAAGAGTTTTGCCCATTGGAAATACTTAACCTTTGTTCGATTCCTGAATCCCATCAATTACTAGTCATATTGATTTGTGAGTTATTACTTTTAACCCAAATTGTGCCAAAGCCAATACCATCAAGATGTATTAAAGTTATTCACTTGTTTTTGTGTAACTCTGACTTCATCAAAATGAATCCCATTCCCTTTTCAATTAATATCATCATTATCAGCCTCAGAAGTGAAGAGTTAAACTCACTGGGGAGCAGTAATGATAATATGTCCTGAGAGAGCTTTATTTGGCCTCCACTATCTATTTTATTCTCAGTGCTAAATATGTTAATATACATAGACTACCATTTACATAGCAACTGACTATGCAAGATGAATTATTTATTGTGTGACAACTACCTAATACCCAGTGTACTATCAAATGCAAAGCCATTTTTTATTTGACCTGTATGTAAATTTGCTTTATAGAATTCATTACCTTTATGTTAAGTCACATTGAAGTTAGGCACAGCCATCTCTCAGGGAAGCTGCAGGTTACCTCCACTTTGATTTAATTGCTGCACTCCTTGTATGGCAAAGAAGCTTGCTTTTGGAATGGAAGGATTGCAGGGACACCATACAGACGGCATGTGAAAAGTCTCTCCTTTGATGTACAGAGTAAGGTGAGAGAGAAAGACAAGCCCAAATTTAATTAAAATGTTATGAGAGCTAGAAACCAGCACATGAGACAAAGTAAAGGGGAGCAGGGTTTGTGCCTCCTGAAGTGTGTATGCTGCCAGGGATCACCGAGGTAATAAAATTCAAGCTGCTTTCCCCAGGCAGTGGGTGACCCCATCCTCAGCAGAGAGCTGTGTGTTTACATTCTGAGAGAACTGAGAGGAAGTCTTCCTGAATAAGAAATTGCCTCATTTCCAATTTATTCTTTAGTCTCCAGAATGTAATTTAATTCATCTTTGCAGTTTTCATGTGGCTTTTCAGACTATTCGCCTCTGGATTATTTTTGCAACCTCTAATAATATGGTTCATCAGGGAGGTTGCTGCATCAGAATGTAATAGTGCTAAGACTAGTTCCCTAACCAGGCAGATAGTAAGCTAATTACCCAACTTGTTGGGGAACTGGAGCTGTAGGGACTAGAAATTTCTGGTATTGAAATGAGTGATGGGGAGTCTTTAGAGGCCTGAAACTTTAGATATCCTCCCCATTAGATTCTTAGTCAGTCGCTTGGGGCTCTGCAAATTGGATGGCCTCAAGATTTGCTTTGCTTGTGAGATTTTTGTTACTTACCAATTCCAGCTGGACTGCAAATACTGCAAGGAAATCCTTTCTTGTTATTGGTATTTTGGTCCTTCTATTTCCCATCTCACCTGGAAACAGGCAGTGCAGAGGAGTGAGAAAATGAGAAGAACAATGGAAAAGGTAATAGAATTGCACTGAACCCTCAAAGAGATACGCTTTGAATTCCACATGAGGGTTATGAGGGTTGAGGAACCTACAAACCTCACCTAAGTCAATCCAGGCACATCTGTTTCTCTAAATGTAATTTCAGAACCACCCTTTCCTGAAGAAAATCAGTTTTGATATGACATCTGTTGGATTACCCACAAGATTACAAAATTTTGTTTGCCTCTTTTATTTAGTAGACATCCACCCAAGATAGAAGTATTTTTCTTCAATACAGAAAAAGTTTGGAATTAAATATTCATATTATAATTTAATCACTTACTCAATAGAATGTGATCTGGGCATAGGCAGTATGAATACTACATAGGATGTTCTTAAAAATGCTCTCCTGAGACCAATTGAATAAAAATCTGAATTTTAAAAGTTCCTGTTTATTTGTAAACACTTTAAACATTGGGTCTCTTTGATGATATCCACTGACCTCAATTTATTTACAGTTTTTCCTATGGGGGACCATGTCTTCAAGTGACTAAGATGAGGCTTAATCAGGGGAAAGGTTTTGGGTTGAGATGGATGTGGAAGGTGTTCCAGCTGTCCATGTTTCCCATCCCTGTACAAATCAATTTGCCCCAGGATGCTAGGAAACACAGGTAAAAACACAAAGCAATCCCTCCATTTCACTGTGCACTAAGAGACTAAGGCTGTGAGAGGTTAAATATCTTACTGTAGGTCACAGAGCTTGTTAGTGCTAATGCTGGGTATATAAGCCAGGTGGTTGGACTCTCAGTTCCGTTCTCTTTTTGTGCTGCTTGGTTCTGACACCTAGGATTTGCAATAAGCCTTTGAACAAAAAAATAAGCTGTGTCTGAGACTGAAGTTATTATCCAGGCTTTGCCACTCCCTGGACAGTGAAAGGCATTTAAACACCTGTCCTTGTTTAAAAGTGAATTGGTGCATTATGTGTTTATAGCCCTGGTAATTGCAGGCTGTGCATGCTATTGTATTTATAGAATAAAACTGAGGTTGAATGCACACTCCTAGTTTTGATTATAAATGTTTACTTAAAAGATGGCGCTGATTCAATGCTATGAAATCAAACCCAGGCCACCAGAGTGAGTGCAGCCAAGGTTTTACCCTCTGGGCCTGAAAGATGAAAGGCCTTGGATGGTGTTGTAGAGTGAGTGTTTGTGTCCCTGCAAAATTCACAGGTTGAAGTCCTAACCCCCAATGCAATGGAATTTGGAAATGATGCCTTTGGGAGGAAACTTAGTTTAGATGAGGTCATGAGTAATAAGGGCCTTATGATGGGATTAGTGTCCTAATATGAAGAGATACCAGGGAGCCTGCTCTTTCTTTCTCTCTCTCTCTCCTTGTATATTTGTGAAGATGTCATGTCAGCACACAAGGAATGAGCTGGCAACTACCTCAAAGCCATAAGCATAGGCCTCAAAAATGAGACCTCCACTGTTGCAAACTTAATCTGGGACTTCTCAGATTCTGTAACTGTGAGACATAAGTTTCTTTTGCTTAAATCATAAAAAATTATGTATTTTTTTATGGAAGACCAAACTTACAAATACAGATGCCATGTCTTCCACAGTCACTTATAAATGAAGTCTGGACGGTCTATGAATGTCAAACGATGTGAGAACCTTTGTTTACTAAGTGATGACTATATATCTGGTGCTACTAATCACCATTCTGTAAACATCTCATATACATTACCTATTTAATCATGATACCAGTCCTTTAAGAGAAATATTGTCCTGGCTTTTAAAAGGGAGAACCTCATGTCTCAGGTTCTCTTGGAGTCTCTAGTTTTTAGCATTGAATTTAACACAAAAAACAGGTCATCAGATATTGTTACTGTATTGAAGGTCATGAGATTTTCCCAAGGTCAAGTGTTTATTAAATTTCAAATTCAGAAATAGCTTTACAACTTTAGGGGGACACTATTCTGCTTTTGGTTTGTAGGTCTTTCTTCTGTATATATCACATCCCAACTTCCTTTTTATAAGGACACTGTAATTGCATTTAGGGCCTAAATTATCCATGATATACTGTCCATTTAAAAATCTTTAATCCTATCAGCAAAGTCTCCTTTTGCCATATAAGGTAACATTTATAGGTTTCAAGGATTAGAATTTTGATGTCTTTCATAGGCCATTGTTTAGCCTACCACAAGAGTTAACCAATAGGCAGGGAGATGGGGAGAACATCCTGGATTATCCAGATGAGCCCAAGTAATTACCAATTCCTTCAAGTGAAAAGAGGAGAAAGAAACAGAGAGTCAGTGGGAGATATGGCTACAGAGGAAAGGCACAGAACAAAGCAATGATACTGATTTTAAAGTCCAAGAAAGTGGCCATGAGCCAAAGAATATGGGCAGCCCCTTGAAACTGAAAAAGCCAAAGAAATGCCTTCCCTTACAGCCTTCAGGCAGGAATACAGCCCTGCAGACACCTTGATTTTAGCTCAGTGAATCTTATGTTGGACTCTAAGGTAGTAAATTTCTGTGATTTTTAAGTGGTTAGGTTCATGTAGTTTTGTTAGCAGAAAGTCAAATTGCTCTGTTTTAATGCCACCCTTTGTTGAACCAATTTGCTTGTCACCTATTACTGTAGTAATTTCTTTGCATGTATGATTTTATATATAATTTTCAGAGAAACAATAAAGCAAAAAATCTTTTCAGGTAATGTCCACTTAATAGCTATAAATACTGAGACTTGCCTTCCTAAGACACATACAGATAAACTGAATGTGGAGCAAATTGTTTACATCTCCAACACTTGTCAGAAATTTATATTAGAAGTCATCACCTAAATGTGCTCTTCACAATGAAGGGTCAAGAGTAGACTGAATGAAACTCTCCATGTTCGTGCTAAGGTTCTACCAAAGGTAGGAGTTCTTGGAATATATCCTATAAATTTCTTGTAGACTTTAAGTTAAAGATCTAGAGGATGCAAATTTTTCTAAAAGTTCAAAGGGAAAAAGACTAGATATGAAGAAAGGGAGGTTTAGGCTTAAGTTTTTATTAATTCAAGTCAACTTCACCACTATCTAAAATTTCGCAGCTATTCTTTAGAGACACATTCAGGCATCTAAATATTTCTTGATTTTAACCTCTAGTTTTTACTCAATACATAACTGATGTCCATCAAATGTCAATATGCCTGCAAAAATAAGCTCCAGGAAATTAATTTAATTTTCAGTGAAATGCCACTTATTTGCCTTTTTAGTTATGAATATGCCTGGTCTATCCCGTACTATGACTGAGTTTGTCCAAGCATTTTCAATTATGAGATTTTGCTTGGGTCCTTCTATCCTTTGATATGAGCTTTTCATACTCAGGGTCTGGGTCTCATTTTCTTGAGCTCTGGCTTCAACACTTGGAACCCCTGAGGCTTGATGTTTGTTGGACACTGACTCCAATTATTTTTTGTGCAAATTGCTTGACCCTTTGGCTTTGATTCTCCCTTTCACAAACTGAGGATATAATCACTTCTTCTCTTATCTCACAAGGCTCCTAGGAGAAACATTAAAGAGATTTGAATATGGAAAACACTGTATACCTGTGAAAGAGTGTTATGCACTCATCATTTTCTTCCAATTTCCAGATAATATCAGGTACAACAATCCCCAGTGAAGGTAGTTAAAACACAGTAATCCTTGGCCAGTTCTGTGGCTCTTAGCACTTCAGAGGTTCTTTGCAGAAGAAAGCAAGCATCAACCTGTTCCCTCCTGTGGACTTTTTTTTCAAAGCTCTTTGTAAGTGAGATCTTAGAAGAATTGTGGAGCATCTATTAAAGTTTTCCCTTCACTTATTCTACTTGAAAAGAACTTTGCTGCTTACATTTGTACATATTACTACCCCAGAGGTACACTGTGAAAATGCACTACTGCTCTTTGGACTGGATGGAAAAGACTACCAGTAGTTATCAGCTTAGGCTGGGTTTAGATGATGAATGGATATTTCCATGATTTAAGTAAACTGGTGTTATAATTACAGTTCTGAAGATACCCTAAAACGGAACATCATTTTTCCTCTTTATGCTACAGATAAGGACACCATCAGACTTTATAGGTCCTCTTCTAATGCAACTTTCTTCATGAATTCATGGCAAAAGGACACCAAAGTATTTTGTGGACCTGGGCCTTTTCCTCTATCTCTCTTTTTATTCCAGGACGGGAGATGCAGAGTATGAATGTATAAGTATTTACTTAATGTTCTATACTATGAATCCCATTCTAAATTAGTTGGCTTGTTTACCTGAAAGTAGCTCCTATCCTTTTGCTTTTGCCCTCATTTATCCATCTATTCTCCAAACCTCTTTTTTTTTTTTTTTTTTGCCATTTTCAGAAGAGAAAACTTTAGGAAAGCTTCTTTCAAGTCACCTTAATGGATCATGCCATAGATTCAATAAACTCTGGGAGTTTACTGAGGAGTTTACAGAGGAGAGAATTAAGGCCTAGAGATACAGTATTTAATAATATATTCCACCTCATATATGCAATGAGAGACAGAGCTGGAACCAGAGCCTGGGTCTCTGGAGTTCCACTCCAGAGTCCTGTTCATTATATACCCAGTTACAATAATTCCACCTCAGTCCTACAAAGAGCACAAGCTACAGATTTAGAGATGTGAGACCAAGACTTTCCTTCACCCTTTGTTTCTGTGCAGGTCCGAATCAGGAGCATTTTCACATTTCCCCTTTGGCTATTGTTGATCCTGGTGTCTCTTGAGAAAGAGAGAGACAGTTCTAGCTTGAGGCTTCTTACCAAAATGTTACGTGTGTATGAATGGCTCACTTTCCATTGTCCCTCATACTTCCCATGCTGGGGCAGCCTGGGTGAAAACCAAGGTCATCTGAATTGTCACTTCGAAGGAAATGATTATGGAAGGGAGGAGATTTGTCGAAAAAAATTAAAAATATGATTTTGAAGAAGTTTAAAATACTGTATCTATCAGACACTCAATTAAAAATTTCCAACAGCTAATTAGATATGTAAGCCATGAGTTTCAGGGAGACACTGAGGCTCGATGTGTACATTTGAGAATTAATGGAACAGAGTATGGTTGGGGTCATAAGGCAGATGTCATCACCTGTTGAATGAGTACTGATAGATAAGAGACTTAAGTCCTCTTGCACACTAAAGCTTGCAGTTGGTGAGAGAAGAGGGATTAGTGCTGAAGAGTGAAAAGGGGTAGCCAAAGATAATCTGCTATGTCCTTCCTCTCTTAGTCTGCCTCACAGAGACACATATCCTGTCACTGCTGATCCCCACAACTGAAATTCACTGCTCAAGTCTCAAATGCACCAGTGTTGCTTAGCTACTTCTCAGGTAGGAAGCACTAGAGCACTGCCAAGGATGGGGCTACCGCTTCTGTGCTAATCATTGCTGTGTTTGCACCAAAGCTATCACTACTTCAGCTTTTTGATGTCATGAAGGCATGAGAGAATTCTGTCTTTTAGGTTTCCATATGTCACTTATTGGAAAATCATAAAAAATTTGGGTAATTATTTGGAAGCCAGTTGGAGTCAACAGTATATTGTAGTCCATAAACTAAATACATACATTTCAAGTGTATTTCGGTTCTGTTTTTTTATTGTATTTTTTTTTCGTTTATTGAAGTACGTAATTATTAGATTCATTGTAAGGCATTGGTAATTGTATATAACACACTTCAATTCCCTTCCCCCCCTCCACCCCCATTTTATTTTTTCAGCACCAGATTGACTTATCTTTTAAGAATTTATAAAGTTAATTATTATACATGCAGACTGAAAACCAGACCAGTAGGACAAAGAACATATAAAACAAGTAAGACAATTGTACTAAATCAAGGTACATTTTTAAATACATTGTGTGAACTGGATTACAATACCTTTTTTTTCTTGCTCTTTTTTCTCATTATCTGTCTTTTATCTTGCCATCAACCCAGGTTAAGTTCAAGCAGAGATACTACCCATGTTGGAAAAACATGAAATGCTACCTCTAAAAGGCAGTTCTAAAAATAATGGAAAAATCTGAGCTATGCCATAGAAGTCTAATTTCAGATCCCATCCCACCAAAAGTCAGAAAGAATATAGTGGGAGAAAGTACAATTTTCATGTTCTTTCCAGTTAGTCTCTACAAGTGTAAAGGAAACTTTGGTTCAGTTCTATGTGAACTTTGGGAAGGAAAAAAAAATTAATAAATAAATATCTATTCCATTAGAATAACTTATTACTGAAATGCATATTATAGTGCTGTATCGTGGACATAGATGGGGTGGGTGCTCCTTTAATTTTTTCATTTTGATGCCAGAATTGTTATTTTAATAGTCCTGCAGGATCCACACAGGATTGAAATCTTTAGTAACAAAGCTCAGAAAAGATCTTTCATTGAGAACTTTCTGAAATGCACTAAGGAATGAATGAACATTCTTTCCGTGATGAGAACAGTACTCTATGAATTCCTACGTACATATGATTCTTATAGAAAATGCCAAGTGGTCCCAGAGAAGCAAGTAGTAAGTTTACCTGAATGGATATGGGATAGTGTGATCGTTAGTGTGGCATGGTTGTCATATATGTCCCTAGCAAGTCTCACTTGGTAAAGGGCTCTAATTGACCTCATGGTTTGAGTCTCACCTTAGAGTACTTATTATTAATCCCTAAGAAGTCTAATGTTTACCTCTTTAATCCTGGGAGGGGTGTGATACTGTTAATCTCTCTCTAGCATGAATGGATTTTGTTTGAAGCATTCTGGAGGCCAAATACTCTCAGAGAAACCAGCTGTTTGTTGGGTTCTCTGGAAACTGAGGAAAAGAGGGCGAAACAGTCATTCTGATAGCAAGCTTTCTTAACTTCTAATAAGAATTAAACATGGATTTTTCAGGCTATTTCATGGATCAGAGTATTTAATATGTCTGAGGCCATGGTAGCTCTTGCTGTTTCTGTTTAATCACTCCTTTTCCAATATCACATTGGCTTATATTATGACAATTGCAAGTCAGAGTGGCAAATAGGTTGAAAGAAACTGACAATAAGACCTGTCCAGGTATCACGTTCATATCTAGATCGGGTGGATATATACTCATTTTCACTTGCACTTTAGTGTTTCTTATCTTAATGAATAGGAGCACCATGATCCACTTTGTAATTGTAGTCAGACTCCCACCCTTCTCCTACATTTCATTAGTGGAAAAGCAGCCCAAATGTCTCTTAATTCATTCTCTCCTGTCTCTGGCCAAAAGCATCTTATTTCAGACTCACATTATTACTACTTAATGACTACAAAATCCTTGGTATGGTTCTCTCTATATACAGTCTCACCCTGTGAAATTCATGATAAAGGATTCCACAAGAAAGCTCTTCAAATAAAAACAAAAATTAAAAAATAAACAAAACTAGAGTATCATTTATTTCCTCCAAAGCTTTCTAAGGTTGCCTCAAAATAAATAGCATGAATCTATGGCCATATCACTCTGAATGTGCCCAATCTCCTCTGATCTCAAAAATAAATGTCATGACTCTAATTCTGGGCTTTAGGCTCCCTACATCTGAATCACTATTGAAGATGTACATACTAGAATTTACATTTTGCTTTTAAAACATGCTTCCTAGGGGATTCATATGTACTCAAAATGGCTAAGAATATTGGCCTAAAAGATAAGGCTCCGCATGTTCACAATGTCATATCAGACCTCCTTATGTCAACAGTGTTATCTTGTACCACATGACGCCACCTATGCTATCCTTTATTATCATGAGCTCCACATAGTTCCAGAAACATGTTCATTGAACAAGAAAACTTTACTGAGTCACTCAAAGCTCTTAGTAGCTCATCAGCCTCAAGTGACAAAACTATCAGTGGTAAAACACATCACTCAGTGTTGTTATATTCAAGGCAAATGCTTAGATAAATTTAAACTTTTCTTTGTGTACAGAGTAAACACTGAAGACTAAACTTCCTTCCTCTGCAATTACACTTCCAATGTTGTTGCTACCAACCATGTATGCATTAGAAATATGGTTGGTCTGAAGTGCGATATGCTGCATGTATTTTGGATTTGACAAAGTTTGGTATAAAAAAGGATGTGAAATGTTTCATCAGTAATTTTTAAAATATTAACACTACATGTCAAAATAAGAATACTATAGATATCAGTATTAGGTTAAATAAAATGCAGTATTGAAATTACTTTTATCTGTGAATTTTCACTTTCTGAATGTAGCTACTAAAATTTTAAAATTATATTTATCACCTACAGTACATTTCTGAGAGTTTTGCTCTAGTATATTCTAAGGTTGGATACGATGTACGTAAGTTAACATCAGCAATTTCACCCCTAGGCATGAACATGCTATAGAATAATATATAATAAATAATAATAATAAATAATATATATAGAATAAAATATATATTGAATATATATATCGAAAGCCACAGTCAGAGTTAAACAGTATATCCTCATGGCATGGATGAATGACTAGTAGCTGTTGGCGGCCTATCTCTGTGGGTCAGGGGAAAGCAATGGGCTTTCAAAAAGCAAACATGTCATGCTTTGTGAAGATACTCCAGTAGGTGTCTATTCCAGAACCTGTAAATAAAAACTTTAAATAGCCACTGAAAGCACAAGTAAATTAATTTCCTTTCATGGCATATGAAACAGACTCCCTAACCTAAACGTACTCTTACTTCTTTTCCAAATTATTTCCTATGGTAAACAACAAATAAAAGGTGGGTGTACCAATTTCCTATGGTGAATATATTCATTATGTACTGTAAACATATACTAATAAAAGTCAAAAAATTAAAAAATAAAACAAAAAACCTGATAAATCCTTGCCCATACACCTTGACCTACTTGTAGGATATCTCCTCATGGTGAATTCTTAAAACTGGTATCTTCTTGTTCCTGTGTCCAATCAGAAGTGTACTTCTTTGATCATCACGGCATCTTAATGCACATAGGTGTTAGCATTGGCTCCCAGTAAAGCTTAATCCTTGGCACTGTGGTACACAGCTCAGCTCTTATCAGCCATGACCATTGTGCCCACACTCATATCATATGGCTGAGGTGTAAGAAGACTAGCTAGAAAATATACAGAATTTTGCTTGGTAAAATTCTAAGTTTCTGAACTGCTGTAATATAGCACTAATTTATGAAGAAACTGCAAAGTTTTGATATAAGAATAAAAATTACTAAAGAACCTTTATAAAAATTTACATCAAGCCTGCTCAGACTAAGATAAATGAGTGGGGCTGGAGCAGCTCTTTCCCAGAGCTAGACTATCTCATGGCTCCCAGTTTCCCCACCCTGAGCTCCCATTTGCAGCCCAAAAATATAAACAAAGTCCATATGCCTTACATAATTGCTTCTCAGTAGGAACTTACAGGAAGACTGTAGAAGAAATTCCTTCACTTTCCTTCTGGGAAACTCCATCAAACCTTGTGAACCTAATTGAAACTGACATATAGCTGGATATGAGGTAGATGTGAAACTCATGATAGTAATTACACCAGTCGTGAGCAAGCAGAGCTCCTCTTGCTATGATCCTTTCAGAGAAAATGGAAACCCAAGATAGGATGGAAAGCAATGTTAAAATAAGCAGTGGAGAGAGGGTAAGGGAGAGATAAAGAGGGAAGTATTCTGATGACATTAAGCCCCTGAATCTGGGGGCTCTTGAGTCCAGCCCCTCTTTTCCTCCTTGTAGAAGGCAGCACGCACAGCTGACATTAGTAAGTTGCTTGACCTCTCAAAGACTCATTCTCTCACTTTCCTAAATTGACCAAATTCTTGGCCACCTTAGGACCTTTGTACCAACTATTCTCACTCTCTGAGTTGCTTCCCTCTACTGCCGTCTTGACCTGCCCTACTGTTTGTTTATTTTTTCACCATTCAGAACTTGGGACACTTGCACAGAGACCATCTGCTTATCCAGTTTAATATAGTCATCCTATAACTGTGTCATCCTATAACTGTGTCACATTACCTGCTAAAATAAATTACGTTTATCAAACTCTGATGGAATTTATTTAATTATTGGTTAGTTTGTAGATAGTCTGATTTTATCAACTGGCCCACGAGCTCCAAAAGAATAGCCCTTGACACAGGATAATCACTGACTGGATACTTCTTGAATGAAAGAACAATAATAACAACAACAAGCAATACTCATTTTGACCTATCATGTGCCAGATACTGTTACAAGCATGAAATATTTGCAGTGGTCTCAGTTGAGATTAATACTTTCATTACCCTCATTTGAAACATGATGGTACTATATAGTAAAGGAGAAGCTGAGACTCAGAACAATGCTTCGAACAAAATAAGAACTTGAAATTGCCATGTATTGGTAGAAAGGAAGGTAAATGAATAAAATGAGGAAAAGCAGGCCGTACCATACCGTAGCTACCACTCGGAATATTAAAAAAAAATAATAGAGATGAGCTCTATTAAGAAAGAATGCAAAGGGGAGGAAAGATGAAACTAGAACATGTATCAGTTTTCTAGTGTTTCCGTAACAAAATATCATAAACTGGTTGGCCTAAATATTAGAAATTGATCATGGCACAGTTCTGGAGGTTAAAAGTCCAAGCTTGGCTTTTTCTCCCACTGCTCTCCTTCGCTTACAGATAGTTGTCCTCTTGCTGTGTCCTCACAGGTGGAGCTCTTGTCAATGTCCTATTCTCCTCTCATAAACACACCATTCATATTTGATTAATGTTCAAACAAATCACCTCATTTTCACCTTAATTATTGCTTTAAAGACCACGTATTAGTCAATTTTCCCATGGCTGTGACACAACACTGGAAACCCACAACTTAAAGAGGGAGAGATTTAATTTAGCTCACAGTTTTAGGGGACTCAATACAATGTCAGTAACTTCCAAGGTACGGACAGCAGGGTGAAGGATGAGGAAGAGCAAAGATACTTAATCCATGGCAGGATGGAAGCAGAGCTGGGGAATAACGCCAGCCAGGAAATGGGCCAGGGACCACACATAGTACCCAAAGCACTACTCAGACACACCCAGAAGTGCATTCCACCAGTCCCCTATGGCAAATCCCAAGGCAGGTTAAATTGACACTCCACTCTACCTGACATAAACTCGATACTATAATCTGGTCATATTTTAGTCTTAGGGCTTAGGACTTTGACATATGAAATTGGTTAGGGGGAACACACAATTCAGCCCATCATAGATGGGGGGAATTTAAAAAGTAAAAAAATTACTAAAGGTAAACAAATGGATTCAAGGAAAGAAAGTATAGGGGTGAAGGGAAATTTCTGCTCCACCCTCTGCAGATTCACTAGAACAAATTGATAAAGACAGTTGAAGTGGAGAAAAGATACATGAATTTGATATGCACCTGGAGGCAATCACATAGTGTAATTATCTACTACACCAGTATGACTCATAAGCTATGCCCTCTTTTTTTCATAGGAGAATGGGGATGTGTACAAGTTTGAGGAGAATAGTCAGTGATTTTCAGGGGAACTCCATGAGCTTGGAGAATAAACAATGCCCTAGGACAAAGACTGTTTGGGCCTCAGGAAAATGAACTGTAAACAATTCTCTCTGGGGTCTAAATAAAGGACAGTGTTGTGTGACAAGTCTGTCCCAGCATTTGACAGGCTTCAGTCTTTCTTACTGTGCTATGAATTTATTCTTCTGTAGATACTGACATTTCAGTAAGAAAACTGAGAGCAATTTTGTTCCTTCTTTGGCAGATGGGTCAGGTGTGTAAGAAAACTTTTCAGAAAGCATCTCTCTGGGGTGAAAGGGAGAAAAACAAGAGCAGGTGAAGGGGACCTGTTTCTGAGGTGAGTTCTAAGGCCTCTCAGCATAACAGACCTCAATCTTTGGGTGTTTTGAGTCCCCCCAAAAAAGAAAATTGTGGTATAAAACATAGAATTTTAAAAAAATTGCCTATTCTCTATTATACAAAAAACAAAGTTGAAAAAGCAAGCCAGCAAAGAAATAAGTTAAAATGAGTTGATACACTCCACGAGATAAAGAAAAGACGTGTGAATATTTGAACAAAAGAAAAGATAAAATGGAATACATAAAAGATTAACACAAGGAAAAATGCAGGTTAAGGATAATGATATAAGGACAAATAAAGAGAATGAATAATTAAAAGGAAAAAAGGAACCCGGTTATAAAGCATGCTGGATTTATGCTGTATCTCAATATTGTTTTGTTTTGGAAAATGACCTATCCTTTGCTAAGGCTGAATATTGAAGTGAATGATTTCTATGACTAAAGACTTTAGTGATTTGAAATTTTATAAGAAGACAGTGCTCATATTGGAAATATCATGCAGATAGAGTTAGGAATACTTTCCTATATGACAGTGCTGATCTGTGTCATAAGAGAAAGTGTATCAGTGGCATTTTATAAAGCTTTGGGGGGCTTTAAAAAGCAAAGAAATTGAGATTGAGTTAGCTCGAATCCGATAGCAGGTTTAACAAGAGATACTGTTCTGCTACAACTCTCACCAAGGGAGTTCAATTTCAACAGTGCTAATCTTTCCATAGTGGCATAAGTTTAAATTTTGTGCCTCTAAGGAAAAATTTCCAAAGTAATTCCCATTGAACTTGCCTCCCAGAGATCTGTGTTTCATGCACTATGCAGGTATCACACACGGCTCTCCAGGGATGCCTGAGTAGCTCTCCACTCAAGGAGGCCTCATTGCCCACATTTCAGGAGCTGAATTCCCTATTTCAGTGTGGTTAAATTAAGTTTCCATTGTTTCACAAGTTTTCTGAAATAGAATTCTAATGCTAATTTCTTCACTTTAATGTAATTTTGTCCACTTTACGGCTTCTTGTATTACCAACTGACCTAATTCTTCAAAATCTAACCCTACAAGATTTTTTCTTTTTCTTCTTTACTTGTATTTTTTCCCTTTATTTTCTGTTGAACCGTATCAATATAAACATCATTATTTATTTTTTCACATAATTATATGTATCTTCTATTTATGACTGTGCACATAAAATAGTGCAGCAAATGAACAATCTATGAATAAAAGAATAATAATTCACTCTAATTTTTCACTTATTCAAAAGTAAGACTTGGTCTGTTTTAATTATAATTTATGCTGAAATTTAGGATGTGCCGTATTTCTTGTATATAACAGTATTTCATTAATTGAGGGCCTCTGGACTACTTGAATCATTTGGAATTCTATGTAAAAAGGGAGATTTTAGGGACACACTCCTTATCTACCAAATCAAGGATTGGTCCAAAAAAGCTACAGTAAACAAGCTAAATTTTGAGACCTACTGGCAAATACTTTAAATACAAAAAATATAATTGAATACAAATGAAATAAGTTACTTATTACATATTATTTTGTTTCATCGCTTTAGAGTCTTCACATTAACAAGGTAACATCAGTTTAATGAACCTAAAGTACACTACAAACCAAAGCAAAACAGAGGTTCCAGGTTTGACCGTGGCCTTGACAGAAATAGAAGGTGGTTTGTGCAGCAGTGGCTATTAGATGGGAAGACCTAGGTCTCCTGTGTTAAGAAAATCTTTCTCCTTCACACATGGCCCCTAAAACTCATATAGATGCTTCCTTTTTCCTTCACAATTTAACTACAATTAAAAACACAATCTCTCAAACCAGAAATCTCCAGAAAGGGAATAAATAAAAGGAAAAAACCCACTTTTATTATCAAACTCACATTAAATCACAATATGATGCTAATCCTAGGAAATCAGTTAAGAGATAGAAAATCAAAAAGTCTTGCCCATTCTGTAGCAAAGAAGACAGAACTCATTGCCTTCGTGCTTTTAAGATAAACAGGAAGTAGTCCTCCAGTAGGAAGACGTGCTGGCACCATGTACCACGCATAGCTCACCCTAGAATAAGCCAATGTCAGAGTGGCCACTATCTTAGCTAATTTGTTTCATCCAGAGGAGAAACAAGTATCTTACAAGTTAACGAGAGAAGTTAGGTCAGCTGCTTGGAGCCAGGCATACACTAAAGCTAGACTCCCACCCTCCTTGGAGATACAGGTGCTCTATCCCTTGATGCTTACAGTTCAAAGAGACAGTTCCCAGAAAAAAAGTATTCTGAGTCCTAAAGCTAACACAAAGACCTATGTAGTCTTCAAAATGATTTATATATATTTCAAAGAGAAGAGAAATAATTGTAACCTTTCTAAAGTAAATGTTCAACAAAAAAAGGAGAGAAGAGGAATCTCTTTTCCCAGTTTTCAACATAGATAGCTAAACCTCTTATTTTTAATTTGTACTTGCTTACAATTAGCAGTTTTAAATGTGAATTCTTAAAAATAGTAAAACTCTCCCCTACCCCTCCCATGGAAAGAAGGGAAAGGAATAAATACGAGAAAAGGAAAAAGCAGAAACAAAATCTTTGTAAATAGGGAGGGATGGAGGGGCTGAAGGGAGGGTAGCAGAATGGGGAAAAAAATAAGAACCAAGATATATCATGTAAAGACACAAATTCCCAATAATGAATGCCACCATATTGTACACCTAAAGTGTACCAATAAACAATGAAAAAATAGTAAAACTCACTTTTTATCACATAAAGCCTTTCTGCTTGACTTTATATTTGTGTAAATAGGTTTAATATATTCAATACTGTACCTCCCCCTTATTGTCCTGTGAC
Source organism: Heterocephalus glaber (assembly GCF_053883595.1). Taxonomy (NCBI): domain Eukaryota; kingdom Metazoa; phylum Chordata; class Mammalia; order Rodentia; family Bathyergidae; genus Heterocephalus; species Heterocephalus glaber. The sequence goes on along the minus strand of NW_028258327.1, from coordinate 16,184,272 downwards.
AAGGGTCTCCATTTACAGGACTGCCAGGTGAGTGCCATCAGTTTGCAGTGATAAACCTGGATCCCTAGAAAATAATTAGGTTGGCAAGCTTGTGCCCCAATTCTATCACATCACCAGCTGAGGCAACCCACCATACAAATTAGCACAATTAATTAGAAATATTAATGATAGTTCTTCACTTTTAGTAACTGGTTTTGCACTTCAAATTGGACTAAGAAACTTTCACTTTATGAATGTGTGTTCAATACTTAGATAGCTGTGATTGTTTGCTAGGAGATTCTTCTCAGAAAGAGCACTCACAGACTTGCATTTTATTTGAAGGGGACTCATCAGGACATACCTAGTGCCATCTGGACCCTTTATTCTGGATGTGTTTGAATTGCTTGCCTTGTAGGGAGAATGAGTTGTTCCAGCTATTCCCAGGGCATTCCTTTGACTTTCTGCATAAATAGGCATCACCTCACTTTCTCATTCCACTCCAATTTCTATCTTCTTGGAAAATGAGCAGTGTGAATGGGTGGGGGCCAATGAGGAGCTCTTCTGATTTAGCAAGTGACAGTGGGATGAGGAATGGTTGTGCTTGACTCAACACATTTTCTCTCAAAGGGTTGTTTTCCAAGGAGTTGGAAAGATAGTTCTTGGGCTTAGGTCAAAGGAAAGAATAACACAGCTGCCCTCAGCAAGGGGGAATTCCAGCATAATGGATTGGCAAGGAAAACAGTTTGAACCAATATAAATATACTCGCCACCCTCCAAGAGGCAATTTACACGTGGTAGGCCAGCCTTAGAGTGGTGTGCTTGGCTGGTGTCGTTCACCCATGAGTATTTTCTGAGGGCTCAATACAAGAAAATGTGAGCAGGGAGAGAGTGGAAGGTCAAGGGGAGGAGACAGGTCCAAATGGCATGTGAAAACCCTGCACTTCTGTTCTGGTGGCTCTTCTATGTGATGCCATGTAAGGAATGGGCATCTGTCTATCTCCTTTAACTAGTAATATTTTTTTAAAGTGTCAGCCTGGCTTTGCTTTCAGTTTATGTCATGCCCTTAAAATAGCTAAATGGCTCTAAGTAGGTTACTTTCCTACTCTACTTCCATGGAGGGAGGTGGGTTTAGGGGAGTAAAAATGAATTGGGATTATGTTATGTTATGTGTTATATACATGTCAACTGCCTACAGTGAATGTAATCTTTCTGTACTGCAAACAGGCACTAATAAAAAGTGAAAAATGATAAAATGAAAGAGCTAGTCTAGAACTATGGCAGGGACATGGATGAGATTTGGGCTGAGAGTCAGGCTATGTACCATTAAAAGCAAATCTCAGGATGGCTGTGTGACCTTTGGCAAGTTTTTTAACCTGTTAACCTCTCTGAGCCTTACTGTTTTCATCTGTAAGATGGGAGGGACAATAACAATTTCCTCTTATCAGTGATAAAGAAAAAATGAATGTTAAGAGCACTTTCATCATGCCAAATCCATGATCAGTACTCATTAAAGGTCAATGATTCTTATCATGGGAGACATACATCTATGGCATCTTTCCTCTCATACCTTCTAAAATTTTTACAATGTTTTGTTGTTTCTAATTTATATCCAGGTTTAAATGCCTAAGGAAACTCTTTGAGAAATCTATTTGCTAGTTATATTTTCTGGCTTTATATTTTTATAAATAAAATTTATTTTGTTCCTTTAATTTTAAAGCATTAAACATTGATTCAGAAAGGGTCCTCTTTTTCCATGATAGATAGTAGCAGATTTATAGAAATGAAGTGGAAAGTCTCTACCTTTCTTTATACCTCTCCTTACATTTTAGAGCCTGCCTGAAAAGTTGTCTTGTCATGATCGCAAGTAAGTGTTTTAAGTTTTAAAAAGTTAAAAATGTTCACATTGCTGTTCATGTAGGTGGATCTACATGAAGTATGAGATTCACAAGAAATATTATCTCATTATATTTAAGAATTATTTTACTGAGCTGGGCATGGTGACATTTGCCTGTAATCTCAGCACTCTGGGAGGCTGAGGCAGGAGAATTGCAAGTTTGAGTTCACCCTGGGCAACTTAGTGAGACCTTGTTTCAAAATAGAAATTAAAGGGCCGGGGATTTAGCTCAGTGGTTCCGTCGCTTGCCTTGCAAGCACAAGGACCCGAGTTTGATCCCTGGTACCAAAAAATAAAACAAACAAAAAATAGTAATTAAAAGAGCTCAGTGTAAAAACTCTGGTTCTAATATAAAAAATAATATAAATATAATAATATAAAATAATAATAACATAAATAATAATATAATTAAAAAATAATAATATAAAACAAATTTTACTTTACCTAAACTAGTTAGCCTGAAATATTATAAGGGGAATAAGTGTAACATATATTTATAACTCTCGTCAATATCACATAGCGCAAGGAGAAACTGAATGAGAAGATAGACTTTGAAAATTTGATTGTCTCACATCTAGAGATGCATTTTTGCGATTCATATCCTGCTTCTCTGAAAGAAATACCACAGAAAAGCTGTTGTGTTTTGTGTTTAGATGTCTCCCCAAAGCCTCATGCAGATGAGGTGGGGCTTTGGAATGTTGGGTTAAGGGCGTGTGATTACTAAACCACTACATGTGAGCAATTAGTTTGGCACTGCCTTAATCCCAGTAGTCAGAATAAAATAAGATACAAGGGACAGAAAGATGCGGTTAACCTTTCCGGTTGTCTTTGCTCCTGTGTGTGTACCATGTTGTTTCTCCTCTGGGAGGCCTGTTTGTCATCCCTGTCTTGGAATCAGCCAACTACAGACTGAAACCTCTATAAAACTGTAAGCCAAATAAACCTCTTCCCCTTTCACGTTGGGTGTTGGGTGTTTTGTTTCAGCAATGAGAAAAGTAACTAACACAAAAGCATTACTAAATAGAAGTGTACTAAATTTTTGTTTTAAAAGGTGTCAGAGTTTCATAGATTCAAATAGTTCACCTCTTACGAGTTTTAATAGTCATAATAAAACTGAAAACCCAGCACATTATTAACATGAAATTCCTAGAACATATATTTCTACTGTCTCTTAATAAAAATTTTCATTTTAGTAAGTAAAGTGATGGTAAGTTGTGTGTAGGCCAACCTACTCGCTTAAAAACTAATTAGCCTCTTAGTAGCTAGAATATAAATAAAACTTTTATTTATCTTTGTTAATCAAACACCTTTGTAGAATTTATTGAGTATCTCAGACTCAGTATCTTTGATATATTTTTTTTTTTTGGAAAGAATGACTAGTTCATTAAATAAACAAAACTTACTCTTCCTCATTGTCAGCTTTCCTTTATCCTTGCAGGGAAGTGGTATGCAATTAGGAAGGAAATGCTGTGTTAAATACTAATCTTACTAACATGAATTGCTTTTTAGTGAATGAGAATTTGTGAATAAACAGCAGTCATTATTCTGTGGAGGTAGTAATCATCTGTTTTTAAGGGCTAGAACCCTAATACCTCTGTAGGTAGCCTCTCTGATATTTTTGGAAATAAGGAAAAAAATATTGGAGATGCTCCAAGGCAACATACATATCAAGGAAATATTTTTTAGAGACTCACTATGTACATGTGTATTAGTGTTTCTTATACACATGCACTTCAGGGGTGTTTATGAAAAATGTTTCTTTACAAAACCCTGTGAAGCAATCTGAAGCATCAGGCAACTGGTTCACTTTTTTGCCATCAGGAATCTCAGACACCTAGTGAAGTCTTTGTTTATAGGCCATAGGCACTCATATTTCGAGAAGAGATCCCAGATCAAATTTTCATTTCAGCACCGAAATTAGCTAGAAGGATTCCCCTCTGAAAGTACATGGCAGGTAGGGCTGGAAGGTTACATGTCTGAAAATTTGTCTTTTGTCCTATAAAGATGAAGGCTGGTGAAGGTACTTTTATACTTCCTTTAGGTATGGAAGCTGAAGACAAGAAAAATAATCCTTTGTTGTGTTTAATTCAGACTTATTATGTTAAAATTTTTAGAGGATTTCACTGAACAATAAAATACTTTCAAGCGACACAGTTTTGAAGATTGTAAACTTTCTAAACATTTTTTTTTAGTATTTTATGGTCCTGATTGACTAACATAAAGGCTTGGTTACAAAAAAAAATTTTCTAAACATGCAGCCAAAATATTACTACCACTACTAGTATAATCACCACCACTACCACCACCATCACCACCACCACTTCTACAACCAATAACAGTAACAATTTGTGATATGTGGACAAACTCAGAGCCCTGCACATGCTAGTCAGGTGCTATACCTCTGAGCTACACCTCCATCCCCAGCCAAGTTATTAATTATAATGATTCTGTCACGAATATTCTAGGGAGTATAAACAATTTCACCTGTTTTATTTATTTTATACAGATACATTTCAGTATAATTTTTTACAAATTTGGTTTCCCCTTTATTCAGTTGTTTCCATTCTCCCCTATTCACTAAAAAGAATATTTGTTTGGTTTAATAATTGCCAGTTTTAGCCCTGTGTCAATCCATTATGAAAATCTAAGTTTGGACACTATTCATGCAAAATTTTACCAGCAACAAATTGTAGATAAGTATACTCCTTATTTCAAAGGTAGAATGATCTGGGCTACAGAAATAAAAAAGGTTGAACATGGGCTAGATATAATATTTGCCATCTCCTTGCCATCTCCACTATTTGCCATCTTCTTGGTTAATGACATATGATTGACAACATCACTTGACAATGACACGATTTCCCTAATGTGTTGATAAAAGCTGAAAGGGATAATTTTGTAAAAGACTCTGTGGATTTCTAATACCAACATGATAGAATTAATCAGAAAATCCTGTTAATGCAACTTTTGCTGAAAAAATGTTCACAAAACAGGGGCATGAAGAATCATCAATTCTTGGGGTGTGTTTTAAATTATTTTATCTTTATTTTTCAGTCTGCATATTTAAAATCCACTTTTTAATCTGAAAAATAATTTTAATCCCAAAAAGATAACAAACATAAAAGTTTAAGTGATCAGAAATTTTTCAGAAGGAGCAAGACGACCAACTCTATGTCAACAGGTTCTTGGTACGAGTGAATTACTATAGCTCACCACTAAAAATGGCCCTGTTTCCTAGCAGGAAAGGCAAGAAGATAATTTACATTTTCTTTTTTCTTGGCTGAAAAAAGGGAAATAAATGCCATACTGTCTGTAGCAAATTTTTCAAGTGACCAAACTTTAGAAGAAATTTATCTGTGGTGCCTTGTAAAAGAAGTGCTGAATAACATAACAGACAATGTCTCCAAAAAGCAAAAATACTGTTCAAATGGATGGGTCTGGTATTGATTCTCTTTCCTGGCTGAGAACATAACATTAAATTGTACTCAGTGAAGGCTTTCTGCAGAGGATAAACAGCAATGACCAAGGTATTCCACTTTCTGATGATTGAACTTGATAGTGAGCATAAAGCCTAGAGACTAGGAAAAGGGATACTTAACATCCATTACATTGCCTCAAAAACCATGTCTTAGGAGAGTCTTCTGTCTGTATAGGGTGGCAGCTAACTCAGCACTGAATTTTCAAATGTTCCTACAGTGCACATGGTCTATGTTGTTTACTGAAGTATAAAACTTGTAGTTAAAAAGGAAGAATGACTGATTACTGAACTGAGAAAGCTTACAAGGGAAACTTATATCCTTGCTCAGAAGGAAGGTTACCTGATTGATCTTTAGATTTGGGGACAGTGTTACCTAGAAGTAGTGCCTATTTTTTTCCCTACAGAAGAGTTTTGCCTTATATAACCTTTTACAGAGTATTTGGTCAAACCTCTGTGTTCAGTGCTGCATTGCAGAGGTGAGATGACTTCAAGATGATACAGTTGATGGCAAGCATTATCAAAGACTCTCTAGCCCATGGCATTGGGGAAGTCTGGAAGTATTATTACAGTCTCTAGCCCATGAGAATGGGGGAGTCTCTGCATGATCTTTGTAAAACGTCTGCATTTAATTATGTTATTCATATAAATTGTGGAGGATATGAAAACACTTTTAGATTCTATAGAACAACAAAGAGCATTAGAATATCCTGGGGTTCATCCTGGCACTAGTTTTCCCTAGTTTCCTGACTGTGTATAATGTCACCTCTCTAAACTGTAGCTTCCTTTTGTGAAAAATGCATATAAAATTGGTTTGAGTTGAAATGAAGAAATGTGTATAGAGAGTGCCTATATTGAACAATTACTATTTCCTACATCACACATCTCAAGTACAAGTATTTTTTCTACTCGGTAAATATCAGTTAACTTGTTTCTAAATATCAGGACAGTGAGGTTCAGAAAATAAACCATATCAACATATCTGTTTATGCAGCTTGCATTCACCATAAGCTATTTCCCTTCTCCATCCTGCTACTCTAAAACATTACTTGTGTATTATTGAGACTTACACAGCATGTGTGTCATTTTTTTGTTGTTTTATGGAATATACTGAAATCAAAGAAAAAGCCAGCATTTTTCAAAGTGTGGGGCTCTAAATCACACACTTCAGAATCACTGAGGATGACTGTCAGATAATTTGTACCCAAGTCACACTGTACCAGTTTATAATCTCTGAGTTCTAAGAATCTGTGTCTTTGAATAGGTCCCGTAGGTATCTCATGAATGATGGCATTTGAGAATAGCTGTAGTTGACTATGAAATATCTTAATCACATCTCCAGATAGTAAAACCTTCTCTACAGGTAAATATCTTTAATCATGTTTATCCTTTTCCTGAAATTTTCAAATTACATCCAAAAATATGCAGTGAGGAACATTACTGGCAAGCATGGAGATTTTACTTTTTAATATCATCTTTAATTCAATATGAAATATAATATGTGATAAGATTTTATTTTCCAAACATTGCAAACCAATATATCCCATCCCATATTCTCTTTTCACACTGTGTCGGAGGCATATTTCTACCCAGATATGTAATCTATGTGTTTTCAACTGAAATCTAAGTGGTCCTATTACTATAGCAGTAAAGATACTATGTGACTTCTGAAGCAAAGTTCTAAAATACATTGTTGCATTCACATCTTTCTTTGGGGATGGTTGCCCTTAGAACTCAGCTGCTGTGCTTCCAGGAAGCCATGTAACCATTTCAGCAAGGCCATGTATAGGTGCTTTTCTTAGAGTCCCAAACATCAAGCCATCCCGCTGATACTAAGTGAAGTAGAGCTTTTTGAGAAAAACGTATTTGGATTTGTGATCAAAATAATTCCTGTTCTTCCTACTTTGAGCCACTGCCAAGATGTTGGGTTGGTTGTTAAGCAGTAATAGATAAGAATACTCAAATTGCTGGTTGTTGTTTATTTGAGTTCCTACTGGTAATGCTATCTTCCACTTATGGATATCTGGTTTATTCTGATCCATATCCCATTTATTCAGTCAATATATAAAATATGCACTGGGTGTTCTGGATCTCACCAACCCCAGGGTGCCTTGATGTGGCTCTTCCTCTCCTACCTTGTGTCAATCAATTGGTTAAATGCCAGATTATAGGGCTCCACTCTAGCCAATAAATAAAGCTAATTGACTATATATTCAAGAAGGTAAACTGTTAAACTGGGTAAAAGAAAAGGGAATATAGGATTGGATGTTCCTAGACAAGGATTAGAAATGATGTTAAAGAATTGAACATTGCCTGCCTTGCAAGCATAAGGTCTCGAGTATGATCCCCAATCCCCAGTACCAAAAAAAAAAAAAAAAAAAAAAAAAAGAGTTGAAAAGACAATGTCTAAGTGAATGACAGAGAAAGGCAAGATAAATTGATATGAAGAGTTTGGTGAAGTTCAGTTGAAACCACTTGCTTTTTAGTAGCACACATTTTAAGCCTTTCTAAATGAAGTGTTATTCTGAGGACTGAGGAAGCAATATCTGTGTCTGATATTACTTGCTATTCAAGATCTTACTATTTTAGTGGAGGACAAATATAGGCAGACACATATATAACTCTAAGAGGTTCATATTTATTGAGGCCATAAGATATATGTAAAAATATGGGGAAGAAGGATTCATGGCAATAAGGCAGACGAGCATCCCAAAGTTTGGGTGAGATTTGACAAGAAGATATGTTTGTGAAGAGAGGATGTATCATTAAACATACTTCCAAATGGAGAAATAGAGGAAAAGCAAAATAACGCAGATCATAGTTGAGGAACTGTTATTGTAATTGTAATGTGGAATGGGTTATCTGCTTAATAGAAAGAAGAATTGTAGAAGAGATCAAGGTCTGTAGTGATTTGTGCAAATGGACCATTGTGCATGTGAAAGTCAAAAGATTTAGAAAGTAGAGAAAACGAAATTTGTTTTAATAATGATCATCAAGATAGTGGTGAAAGTATCTATCAGAAAGTGGGGAGACAAGAAAATCTGTTATGAAACTATTGTAGTAGTAGGTTAGTGAAAGCTAAAATCAGAGCAGTGGCCAGCAGAAGAAAGCAAAGAATGAAGGAATGGTCATGGAGGGGATGGATACAAAGTGTAAAATAGGTGGAAACTAAATGGAGGAAGTAGATTTGATGGGATCTGATGACTGATGGCTAGTTAGGGCTCAGTGTGAGGGAAAGGGGGAACCAAAGGATGATGATGATACTGTGAACAGAAAGAGCTGTCAGGTGAGTGTGTTTGTGTATGTGAGTGAAAGGGTGGGGCATCTCCTCCACTAGCCTTTGAGCTGCCTGAGGGCAGCATTCCTCAGTTCCTCCCATGACATCACACAACAACACTGAGAGAACACTGCTGAATTTAATTTAAATGATCAAGGAGGTGAAGGAAGAATGAATGATGGCAGCACTATGAAGGTCAAACATGTACTGGAAATTTTATGTGCTAGGAGCTTCACACATACAAGAAATTCAATCTTAATCAACAATGCTTTGTGAAGTATAAGTGATTTTTTCCTGTTTTACAGGGAATGAAATTAAGGTGCATGCTGGCTATGTGTCCTAAAATGTTTGGAAGTGGTGTTTTGCATATCTGACTGCATAGATCATGTCTTTTTTTCTTGAGCTTTAAGATCTTCCTGCAGAAAAGATTCAACTCTGATCAATTTCCAACATTCATTCCCTACAGGGCCACACACATAGAAATTGAATATTAAAGATTAAGAATAACTTGGTTTTAAGATCATCATTATTTTTCTGATTATTAAGTTACCTATTGTGCTCCCTCTTGGTGGGTGGCACTGGGGCAGATGGAACTTTTTATAGATTATAAATCTCTTCCATGAGCATTTCCCTTTCAGTCAAGCCTATAAAAGTTTTCACTACCTTTCTGAAGATGGATGCACAAGGGAAGGCAGACAAAAATATCAAAACATGTACTAACATAATATCTGAGAGAGTCAGAGATTCTCCAAGCATATGTGCATACAAAAGGGGCAATTTAATAAATTAAATGAACTTTTCCACAACAAAGTGATTGCAATTATATTTTTTTGAATTTTTGCAATGAAAGAAAATGCTATTATTTTATAAATACTAAAAGGAAAAATTAAACACTAAAAGCATGTGTCCTAGGTGTTTAGAATTACAAATACATTTTTTTTCTGCAAAGTTTCATACATATGCTAGGTATATATTTTGTGGAATAGACTATTGAAAGCCAAATTTAAAAGGAGGTGGAGAAAAAAGAAAAACAAAACTCAAATAGGCCACCAGTGTATAGTGCTACTTATTGTAGAAAATCATACCATAATTGCTCTCTTTCAAAAGACAATTAAATGGTTTTTACATGTAGATTTTGTATAAATAGTGGATATTTCTGGAATGCCTTTGTCTCCTAGACTTGTGGAGAATATTATCTTTATTGTTTTCCACACCAGAAGTTACAGGAAGCATTACAGACTGCTTGGTTTTTCAGTGAGGGACTTAAGTGTGCCTGGCAGATGTAGGCTTCAGCATATCCTAGACTTGAAATCCCAATATGCAGCACTCTTTGGGTAGAATCAGATAATCTATGTACTGGGAGATGGGGTGTAAAAATTCTATATTCCCTTCTAATATTAGTGTTTACATTTTTTATTGAATCTTTGACAATGTTTTTTATAATCAGGTGAATAGCAATTATACATGAAAAAAATGTTTTGCCCTTGAATGGGTGTGTGTATCATTATTGCTCTGAAATTCCAAACTCTTCCATATTAGCCCATAAAAGCTACTTAAATATATGGACCGATTTATATATTTCTATGGAAATATAGCTACTTCTATAACTATAATCTGCTTAATACATTTTAGAATTGCCATAGCAAATATTACTTTGAATATAGTTATTAAGCACATGAATAGCTAGACATGCTTCCATGAGGTATTGTTAGGTGTATATTGTTTCATATCTGTCATGTTTTGAAGTTTGTGTCTTCAGTTTTAAGCAGTAATATTGTTTTTATTTTTATTATTTTTAAGGAGTGGTTACTATAATACACAAATGAATAGAGGTACCGAAGAGCTTAGAATGGGGGGAAAACTATGAAGGTATTAATGCTTCTTTATGTAAAAGGTTGTTTGAACATAATTGATTGCTTCTTATCATCTAGGGAATATAGGAGATTTTGTTAGAATTTATTTGGAATTATATGGGTATAATACTGCACTCTCAATAGAATGACTGAGTTTTTCAACTCATTGTACATGCAGGACATTTGAATACTTATCTCACAATGAGTGCAGCGGCTGGATGGAGAGGAAACTGACATTAGAGGTCTGCTATATGGCACTGACTCTCACACATACCAAGTCAGAGTTGAAATGTGAATCTAGCTTGTTAAGCTCCACTCTTCCAGTTTGCTTTACATAGTGTTGAAAAATATTTTTTATTTCTTTGTTCTTAATGTTGAATTTTTCTACTAGAAAATTCAGATATGTTGGCTATAATGTTGTAGTGATTTTTGAGAGGTTGCTGTTGTACAACAATTTTTATGGTGTATTTTCTTGTTTAAGGCATTTTAATTACAGATCACATTACTTTTGAATCCAAAGTGGATTTACATAAAAAAGTATATAAACTATGTTACTCGGTCTTTTTGCAAGGATATAAAGTGTGGCATTATTCATGTACTATATTTTACTGCTTTAGGAAATATTAAAATTCTTGAGAGGATATGTTTTCAATTGACATTGGGGTGCATAAGAAAATTAATATCTCATCTAAAATTTAAAAATTATTTCGGTAAAAATTAATTATTATTTATTAAAAAGAAAAAATTTATAGACTAATTCACCAGAGTTAGCCATTTGGAGGGGGATTCAGGTCTGTTTTTTACTTTTAAAACAGTTGTGTGATGTTATTTATACTCAATTAGGATAAATTAACATAATGAGAAAGAATGAGTAGTTTTCATTCCATTTTTTCATATCTGTTGTCTTATTTCTTGTGATTTAAAACTAAATTTTGGTTTCTTTAACACACGCATAGAAAAATATGAGGTGCGATTATTTTCTAGTGTTTCCGACTTGTGAAGTTAGTTATTACATATACTGTAAAGCTTTTATTTTTGGTACAGGGGATCGAACTCGGGTCCTTGCGCTTGCGCAGCAGGCGGCGAAACCACTGAGCTAAATCCCCGGCCCTATACTGTAAAGCTTTTAATGTTGGTTAAACAAAATGTTGAAGATATGGAATAGTAGAAAGGAAATACATGTAATCATAAATGTATCTTGTATAACTAATAACATGTAGGTATAAATTGATATTATATGGTTATAGATTATACTGAATATACCATTTGTGAATTTTTATTATAGTAGTGTGTGCATGTACAAATAAACATATAGAATAAAAGAATAAAAAGTTTTATGAGACAAATATGGGACTAATATCAGTATTTCAGCTCATTTAATTTATAAGATAAAATAAGAAATTTTTGATATAAGCCTATTTTTGAAAATTTTTATTAGTATGTATCTGTAGTACATAATGTTTAAATTCCTTGTGTGGAGTTGGTACATGTACATAACACCTCCTAATTCTTCTTTTTTTCATGCCCTTTTACTCCCCTCTTTCACTCCTCCCTCTATCTCATTTCCCTTTCTATTTGAGAAAGATCTATCTCCCTACTTCCTGTTGTCTGTCTTTCACTTTGCTCTTTATGTTCTGGGTTTCTCATATAAGAGAAAGCGTGTAATATTTATGCTTGTGTGCCTTATTTATTTACGCCTATTTTTAAGTGATCATGTGAATTTTAAAACTACATTAATTTAGATAAATCCAAAATCTGCATTTTAATGGCTATATGGTCTTGGGATAGATGCTTGATCCAAAAAATACAATTCTTTATCCACAGAAAAGAGTTAAGAATTATACTTAATGTTGTTGAAGTTAAAAGTAAGTTAGTGAATATAAAATTTTTGACAGAGTAGCTAGCACAAAGTAATTAGTCAGTTACTGATAGTTATGTTTTATTCATATACAATGTCTTTTCAGTTTTAATATGATGTTTCTGAATTGAGATACAATTTGAGGTCACTATATTGTTTAATTATGAAAGGAACCTTAGACATCATTGCATATAAAATTCACTATTATGACAAACTAAATTTTGTAAACTTTGGAACAACCTTCCCTTGAGGCACTACAATAGTCATAAAAATCAGCCTTGGAATCCAACTTTCTTGATGCTTACTCTGATGGGGTGCCCTCCATTGTTGGGGTTTGCTAGGACACCTAAATGACACTTCTCTCCTTTCCATTAGTGGGGACCCAGTTGAAATACTGGGGATAGACTAATTGGAGAGGCTGCCCTTTTTTTAATCCAAGGGCAAGATTAATTTCCCCTCCAGTTGCAAACAACACTAGAACCTGACAGACCTCAACTGTATATTACTTTCTCTCGGGTTCCAACATGAAGAGGAAGAGGACAGGGCCTGCTTTTCAGGGATGTGCTGTCACAAACAAAATAAGAAAAAACAAATACCTAACCCTAGTGTGCCAGAGTAGTGGATGCTCAATTTCTTCACCCAGATTTACCAGCTATACATGTAAGTGAGAGATAAAGGCAAAAACTCAATATGGGAATTTTTTGTCATAGAAACAGAAGGGAAGGGAAAAAAAGATCAGTATGACCTACTAAAACTAAAATCCAAGCATGATAATTCATTCTATTTCAGTATCTGATAATGAATCATAAGGGCCTATTTTAAAATATTGTTAAGATAAAAAAGTTTCCCTGATTTTCATGCACTTTCTCCCCCTACTTTGTTTCATATCAAATAGCAATTTACAGTCATGATCTAAATTCTATGAATAATAAAACCATTTACTTTTTTCTGTAAACTTCATTCCATTTCAGAAGATCTAGCTTGCTCCACATTGCCAAAATCTGCTAATCCTGTAGCTTTCTCTGCAAATGCCACGTTTAAAAACTTGATTTTATGGTCTTTCTTCAATTTTTCTTTTACAAAGTCTATCAAAATTTTCTTGAAATCTAACTTGGAACTTCAAGAACTTAATAAAGACCCCAGGGCACTACTTATTGCACAAAAACCATGTGCTTCACCTTATTTTGATTAGGATTGCATTTAAAATAAATTTAAAATTATGACATGAAAGACAAAATAAATTAGTGTAGAAAGAACATCAAGTCTAAGAGGTAGCATGATCTGAATATATTTAATGGTAAGGAAATGAAATACAATTTCATGGAAGCAGTCTAATTTGAAATTAAGAGTAGAACTATAGGTTATTGTATTTTGTAAATTAGTAAGAATATAAAAAACATAGAATATGAAAATGGAGATATCAAATTTATTACATTTATTCTGGAGGTCTTTGAACTAGTCTTAAATTTTCCTAACGCATTGGTAAATGCATGTAATACTACTAGGAACACTTGTGAAATTTTTCAACAGCATTATTAATTGGCTATTATATTTTTTGGTGATAACTGAGATAAACTGTTGCAATTATTGTGAAAAATATTTGAATAGTAACAGAATACTAGCAAGAGATATTGAAGCTCAATGGCAACTATTTCTTCTTGGCCATTTCCATGTTAGAAGCTAGTAACTTTCGTGTAATATTGAATATTCTAAACAAATCAACACAGTTCTCTTACACTCCTATTTATATTCTTCATTCCAGAATGAAAGCAATGAATATATTTATTTAAAATTTTAAACAAATAATTTCTTTTCATATGTCAGAGACCTCAATTTGAACCAATATTGTTGAATTGAATCAAATATGACTGAGAATAATTGCAATAATTATAATCACTTTACAAGCATTTTATTTTAAAAAGCAATTGACTCTAAACCCAGGTATTGTTACTCACCATCATATGACTCTCTATATTTCTCCACTAGACATACGCTTATTTTCTACTCTCCTGTCCCTGTTTCAAAGATGAATGCCCTGAATAGAGGATTTTAAGTCCAGTCTCCCCTGGATTATTTGGGACATGGTGTCTGAGATTGGGAAATACTTGGTGACCATTTGCCCAGTGAAAGGACAGATTCAGACCAGCAGGATTTTGTGCCACATACAAAGAATTCACCACAAAACTGGACCTTCATTTGCCTTTGTTTCTAGAAATAAAAACATTTCCTCTTCCAAAAAACCAAGTTAAAAGCATCAACCAATTGAAGCAATTGCTTAGAGCTCTCTGCAGTGGAAAGGAATGTAGAAGAGGAAAATAAAAGTTGACAGCTACAGGTCACTAATCATATCGAGTTTATGAGGTAAGAATGGTCTTTCCATTTTCTAAGGGATTTTTTTTAATATATTGAAGATATATCATAGAGACCATATATTACCTCCAAACCTAAAATATTCACTGTGTGGGTCTTTATAGAAAGTTTTGGCTGTTGAGTTAGAAGTCAGCTACATTAATAATGCCTATCACTTCATTAGATGATTCCATTTAAAGTTCAAATGAAAATGAATACCAATAATAATGCATTTTAGTGTCTTAGAAATGGTTGAATTTTTACCTGTGAAATTAAATGCCAACATTATTTATGTTTTAAATGAATTCTTCAGTGAGTTTTGCTTTTTTAGTCTTGGGTAGGCCTTGAATTCTTAATTCTGGCAATAGAAAAATCATGGACCAACATGATAACTGAGACATTTTTCATTTCTATTTGTATTAATATTAGAAATAATGCATCTTTCTTTATATTGTAAATAAGAAGAATGTTATTGCATGTATCATTTATTTAATTTGATTTTACTTTCTTCAGAAAAACAATGTTTATCACAGAAAGATGTATTATACAAATATTCTCTGTGCCAGTAAAATAAGAAGATATTAATAAAACAAGTGAGAGAAAAAGAGAAAGGGAAATGACAATGTGTGATTGATATTTTTATTTAATTTATAATTCATTTTATAATATGAAACTTTCATAGAACATAAATTTAACTGGTTTCCTATAGATTTCCAGAAATGCTGACCAACTGTTTTTAAGCCCTGGAAAACTTTCATTTCAAGAAAATATACTTTTCATCTTATTTAGCTTGAAGGGCTGATTCTACTCCAGCAATATATCTTGTTTTGGATATTTCCAGAGAAAAGAAATGATAGGACTGTATCTATTAGACTTACTTCAGACTTGATTTAAAAGATCATTTTGGGAAGCTGAAATTTAACTCAATATATAATAAACCAAGTATTTGAAAAGTGGGATAGTTTGAACACACAGTATGTCGTGTTTTCTTATCCCAGAATCTTTGTCACAAAATATGGATGTTTAGCTTTTGACGTTTCTTGGATCTCATTGTGTATATGGAAATGGTGCTTTGCCAAGTCAGTCTTGGAAACAAGTGGGGCCCATGAGAATTACTGCTTAACTAGAACAGCCTTTTCACAATCTTGGGGGACTTCATATTTGCATTACTAATATTCCTGTTTTTAAGGGCATTGCCATTTTAGGTAGATTGAATGACAAATGTTTTCCCCTATTTCAGATGTACAAATTGCCCAACAGTGAGTAAAGCCCACACTTATTTTTTGCACATTATCAGTTTCAAAATGTTTATATGTGAGTGTTATTTAAAAGGCAAATGTGGGGTTGAAGTAGGAAATCTTATAAAAGTTTTTTAGCCTTGGAATTCTAAATTGGGAACTTAATACCAACACACCTTTAGCAAGTTACTTAACCTCTTTTAGCATCAGTTTCTTAATCTTTGAAATTGTCACCATAATTCTTATTCCATGGTGTGCTCATTGATTAGGATAAATACTTACTGAAGGCATATATTAAGAACCAGACCCAGCCCTGGCCCTGGAAGGTGGTAGTGAAGGGGACAAATCTGTTACTACAGGCAGCTGAGGTTATAGTGTTCAGCTGTGATAAATGAATATATAGTTTTAATAACAGAATAAACCTTCATTAACTTATGTTCTGATTACCTTCCTATCTATCCCCTCTTTTTAAGGGCAGGGTATTTTACCTCCTTTGTCTCACACTGGGCTTTAATAATTAACTTAAATTAAATGAATAGATGTTTTTCATTTTATTGAATAAAATTATAGATTTTATCATGGTGACTTATTATTTTGTCAATTTTTCTACACACATACACACAGACACAAACACACACATGTTACTGCTATCTTTTGGATGGGTCCAGGATACTTGTATCAGTTCCTAAACCTTAAAGTGTATAGGAAAATGTGACAACTTGTGGACTTTAAGTCAATTTTTAAAAATTCATTAAGTTTATTGGTACATTTCAGGTATACAATACAGTTACATTCATCATTGGGAATTTGTATTTTTACATGATATATCCTGGTTATTTTTTCCCTATTCCCCTGCCCTCCCTTCAACCCCTCCACCCCTTCCTATTTACAAAGACTTTGTTTCTGTTGTTTCCTGTTCTCATATTTTTTCCTTTCTCTTCTTTCCTTTCCCCTACCCCTCCTACTTCCTCTTCCGCTTCAGACCTTTTCTTCCTATTTCACATTATCTACTATACATTTTGATCCTCATTTACCCTTTCAGTTTCTCACAGCAAAGAAACTATTCAGTATTTACACATGTGTGTCCTATTTATTTCACTTTAGAGTATGGCCTCAATGTGCATCTATTTAGCTATAAATGTCTCTAGTTTCTCATTCTTTATGGCTTAGCAGTACTCCATTTTATTATTAAAAAACACGACATCTTCTTTATACAGTCACCAGTTGATGGACATTTGGGCTGTTTCCAAGATTTATCTATTATAAACTGTGCTGCTATAAACATGGGTGTGTATATATCATTGTGATGTGATGCTTTTAATTCTTTTGGGAAGATACTCAGCAGAGGAATAGCTGGGTCAAATGGGACCTGTAGTCCTAATTTCTCGAGGCATCTCCACACTGCTCCTTTTCATTTTTTCTTGAAATTGTTGATGAATCTAATGATTGTGATAACTACTTTCCTTCCCTTAAAACATTCTCTGATTTCTCTTGAAATTACTATGGGTAACCCTAATGATTTTGATAGAAACTATTTTCTTTCTCCAACAAAAAGTTCCTAAAGTCCAGTTTCTCCCCATACCTCTCTTTCAGCCTTCTCCCTTTTCCAGGTCTATTCTGGTGAGGCTGGGAATTGGCAACTTGATATGTAACTTGTAAGAACTTTCCTTTTTCTGTTTTCTGATCCCTACCAACTTGAAATCAAACTAGAGTTTACTCTCAAAACCAGTATCGTCCTGACATATTTCTATCATTTTTGGAAGTTCTATTATGTTCTATATTAGGATAATATATATAGAATATTACACATTTAGCATATCATGCATTAGCTTTAAATTCTCATATTCAATTTTTAATTGTACTCTACAAGCATTTCACTTTAATAACCCCATGTCCTGAGTGCTTGCAGAGTCTATTATACCAAAAAAGAAGACATTTTCCAAGATTAGTCCAGAGGTGCTGGAAAATTTGCAGGTGTTCTACAAAGCCATATTTTAATTTTTGTAAAGTCTTTGGGTTTAAGTCTAACTTTCTATTATCTTTTAATTTACCACTTAAGAACTCAATTCCAGCTTACTATTTAGATATACTTTTATATAAAATCTAGAAAAGACATAGTCTCTCAAGATTTTACAACTGATATCAAAGGGAAAGCAGTTAAAATTACATTGATTGAAACACTGTATTTCTGGCTTTCTTAGTTTATGGAGAAAGATCTTCAATATTTAATGGCAAAAGAAAATGGCAAAAATCTTAAGGACTATTAAATAGAATTAGATTATGAGAATTACTTTCATAATTACATGGTTTTAATAAGTTATTTCAAAAGTCATATAAATTAGATTCGACTTATTCAACATTTAATAAACATCTCCTACATATCAGAAATGCAAGTATCTAAAAATAAATAATATATGATGTTTAATTTTAAGAAATTAAGATAGGCCAGAATTCAGCCCTTCTGACTGTTGTCCAAGGAACTTTTGTTCTTTCCAAATTGTGCTATAGGTAGTTCACATTTTATGAATTACTTATTCCTTTGCATTGGATTCCTGAACAATGTTTGAATCATAACTCTAGGATTTCTTTTTGTTGTTGTTATTGTTTTAACTCTAAGGATTCTAAAACAATTTGTAGATATCGCAAAGCCACTGCTTATGATTTTGAATAAATTGTAAGCAAAGTCAATGTCCCAGATTAAAAGTGATAAAAAATTATCTCATTTAAAAATGCAGAGATATGTGAATTGTAGAGAGTATAATCATTCAAATTTAATACTAGTATTTAATGTTCTAGAGCAAAAGATGAAGGTGTAGGTTTGTGAGACCTTGGAATAATGTGTAGCTGGTAGAAATAAACCTAACTATTTTAAGAAAGAATTTTTTTTTTGTATATTGGAGACATTCATATTCAGAAACTGTTAATTTATTGAATGGTAATAATTTAGAGAGAATCTAATGTTGCTTCTAATGGCCTTAGCTACTCTTTTCAATATTTGAAAAATAATATGAGTGAAAAATCTTTATAGAGTACTGAAGTGTACAAGCATCATTTGTAAGGGTTCAAATAAGAATAAAAGAAAGTTAGGGCCTTGAAACTATTGAATAAAAATATAGTGTGTTTTTATATTTTTAGATAACAGCAAAGGAAGAAATGTATAGATATAATAAACAATAAAACTAATGATATGAAATTATCCTAATACATTAAAAGTAAGAACATATAGAAAAATATAAAGTTTTGCATTTAGAGTAAAAAAAATTCAACTGCACTATTCTTTGATGAGAGAAACTTGACAAAAATTCAATTAAGTGAAAATGACTTGTGTCTTTCATTGGCCTTGAAAAATGATGCAAATGCTAATGTTGTAATCTGATGTTATGATGAATAATGGAATTGAAACTAACATGAGTGCATAGCTTGACTAAACTTGTGCAGGCCCCGTGAAGTTCTGAAATAGCATGTTCAGTGTGGTAATGCTATTTCAGAAGGACCATATAAATTTAGAATTTGTTGACAAATTAGAAAAGATTTTCAGGTATAGAAATAGTTCTACAATAAACAATTATGAGTATTTTAAAACAGGATAAGATTATTATTATTGTTTTGTTTTTGTTTTTTGAAACAGGATCTCACTACTCATGTAGTTCAGGCTAGCCCTGAACTCACTTTGCAGCTTAGCCTAGTTTCAAACTTGAGGGAATCCTCCAG
The DNA here is from genome assembly GCF_053883595.1 of Heterocephalus glaber. NCBI lineage: Eukaryota > Metazoa > Chordata > Mammalia > Rodentia > Bathyergidae > Heterocephalus > Heterocephalus glaber. The sequence goes on along the minus strand of NW_028258327.1, from coordinate 16,164,638 downwards.
GCTCAGGCTCTTGAGTGCTGAAATTACAGGCATGTACACCATGCCTGACCAAAACAGTATGAGGTTATTAAAGAACACCTCATTGTTATGAGGAAAAGAACCAAATCTTAATTCTTAAGTAATGCTTAAGGTAATCATTGAAACTGAGTTCTAAAATATGAAGTTACAATTTGGATGATTCTGGTAAACTTGATAGTTCGTTTTAAAAATCTACCAATTAAATTGTAAAGGTGTTTACTTGGGTAAAGAAAAGTCTCTAAATTACTGTTTGATTTTTTTCTAGTTATTTTTTTATTTGTTCACTTTTGCTTACTTTTGGCTTTAGTTTTTCTATTTAATATTGACATTTTTCATTCTACATTTTAACTTAACTATGCCAGAAAATAGATAGTTGAACCATTATTTTTATTCATAGCAAACAGAAATTTGCTTCCATAAATGTACAAAGTAATCAAGCAATACACAATGAAATAAAACTTTTATTATCCTTATTATTTTGTTACCATAGTCACTGAACATTATCATGTAGCAGTCACAATTATAGCATGCAATAAAAACAGGTTATCCTTTGCATGATGTGAACATAAAACTTTTAAGACTAATTCTGCTTACCTTTATATGCATGAATAAAATATTTATGAACAGAGATATATATGCATCCATAATTCAAAACATGTTATACTCATATTATTTAGCTGATGTTAAAGTATTAAAGTTCCAGGAAAACAACATTTTCAAACAGTGATTAAAGTATAGCATAAATAGGAATTACTACTGAGAGAAAAGACAGATGCCATATAGAGGCATACTATTTCAGATGGAGTTCTGAGGAGTGTTATTTTCCTGCTATAAGTGATTTGAGTGATTATGACCTTCTACAAAAATTCTACTAAACTATTAAAAGCAGTTCCAAACTAAGCATATGTAAATAACAAAATTTCTTACTGTCTATTGAAATAGTAGCATATTTAGGAAAAAAGAAAAATCCATTTATAACTAAGAGAAATAATCTGATAAAGTTATGAGAAATAAAGTGTCAGAGTGAAAGTTTTATTTTCCTTCTTAATGTTACTCTATTCTAATGTCAACTTGATGCCCTACAATTCCTTTTTTCTTTTACTTTTGGACCCAGTGCCTCAGGAATGTTAGGCAAATGCTCTACAAGTAAGCTGTATCCCCAGCCTTGTAAAATTTTGTTTGGAGCCAACGCCTCTCTAAATTTCCCAGATTGCCCTTTAAACTTGTGATATTCTTAGCTCAGCCTCCCAAACAGCCAAGACTACAGGAGTGTACCACCATGCCCAGCTTCCATGCAGATGGACTTCGTAGATTAATGGGCTCAGTTGCTTAAAACTGCTTTCTTTTCAGACACCAGAGAGGTAAATACCAAGGTCCCAGGTTACCTGCACTCCTGTGTGAGTTGGTTACAAAGTAAATTCCTTCTTTAAACCTCAGATTTGATAGTTTGTAAGAACAGTTTACAAAACCTAGAGAAAACACTTACCTTACATTCACCAGCTTTTTATAACAGACAAAAAAGTCCAGAAGAACAGCTGTGTCCTGTGGTCTGGAATGGTCTTAGATGTAGAAAGAGTCGCTGTAAGGAGCGGGGGTGCAGCACCTTCTCAACACATCAGTGCGTTAACCAACCGGAAGCTCCTCAAACCCAGTCACTTTGGGATTTGTTTTTTTGGAAAATGTAGGTTTCATTCCAGAGGCATGATTGATTCAGTCAGGGTCCATTGATGATTAGCTCCATGATCAAGTCCTATGGCCTCCCTGAAGACAGTGCAGTGGATCTGAAAGTCCCAAACTTCTAGTCAAACCTTGATCTTTTTGGTGTCTACCATCCATTCTGAAGCCTTCTAGGGACACACCAAATGGCCTCATTAGATTAAAAGATGTGCCTCTCATCTTTATCACTCAGGACATTCCAAGGATTTTAGGATTTCTTTGTTAGGAGCTGGAGACAAAACCAAATATCTTTCTATGATATCACAGTTCAATTTCTTCTGTAAAAAAGTGGTTTATTAAATATCTCTGTGTTAGGGATGAAAAATGAATCAACCATGTTTATTGAAAGACAATATGTTTTATGCCTCAATTTCCAGGTGAATCTAAAACAATGAAAAGTAAGAGATTTAGTCAGAGCATTCTTTATCATCCTTTAGGGTAAAAGCTAAATTTAACAAATATATTCAACATTAGGTATGTGGGAAGTAATATCTTAAATTTATGTAAGCCTAATTGTTTTATCTTTTTTTGCTTTGAATTTAGAAATAAAAGATACCCTAAACAAATGGCAATATAAAAACCACAGGAAATCTATTTTTATAATAACAAAAATTCAGTAGCTATTTCATTCATTAATAGTAGTTTCCCCAGTGTCTGCAAGACGCCATTTTGGTTGTTTTTCAAAAATAATTATTTTTGGACATATATTCTAATAACTATAATAAGAAATCTTAGTATGTGCTATTTACTGTGCTGAGTTACCTGGATCATCTCATTTGATTGTCATGATGCTCACATGAGAATCTTACTGGGAAAACTGATACTTTAACCCAGGTAGTTGGCCCATTGTCGTAGAGAGTAAGTGATGAACCAGAAATGGAATCTAGCTGCTTAATTCTATATTGCTCTGCTCTTAAATATGCATTCAGAGCTTCCTAAAATAAGACTGTTGTCTCACCTCTGTCTCCTACAGATTGCTAATGTTGATAACTAGTATCAAAATAATAGTGGAATGGATTCCTGAGAAAGATTTTATTAAAGACATAATGACTAACGCCAAGAATATTGTCCTTCTCTTACTACATTACTACTTCAAATACTGAATTTACTTAGAACACACTTTACAGAACTATAGCTACAATATATTTCCAGAGAATTGTGTGCACTCATTTATTTTTTGAGACAGGATCTTGCTATGTATTCCAGGGTGGCCTTAAACTCACAGTGTAGCCTAACCTGTCCTCAAATTCCTGGCTATCCTTCTGCCTCAGTCTCCTGAGTGGTGGAATCACAGGCATGCCCCACTCCACCAGGCTTGTGTGTACTCCTTTAGTCTGAAGTGGTAAACAGCAACACGACCCAGTCTATATTCTAGCTAATATAACCAGGAAAATAATCATGGGCCCAATAATGATTTAATGAATGATCAATGCCATATGCAGTAATTTAACATATTATGTCTTTCTTTAGCAGGCATTTAAAATATAAAGTTTAAAATATATTATGAAAGATTTAAACTTTTGGAAAAAAATAGTGCAAAGTTAGTGCAAAGTTGCAAAGATCACTAACTTTATATATCTCTAGAGAGTTACCAAGGTTTTATTGTTTTGTGTTTTGTTTTTCTTCTTTCCATTGATGGTCCATAGAGAATGTGTGACTAGGATGATAGAATTACCTTTCACTGAGGGAGATCTCTGAAGAAACCTCACTGAGTGGAGACCTATATAAACAGGCTGAGATATGTCTTGGGCCTACTCTCTTGCATTATATCTGTTGCTAATGCTAATTATTTACTAGAAATATTATGAAAAGAGTAATCATTCATTTTTCTTTTGATATCCTTGGCAAGCATGATGAACATTAATTTGTTCAGCTGTGGAGGAGGAATTTTGCATTATCAATGATTTTAATGCTATTTCTGGCACACAGTTTCACAAGATATATAGCTACTCTAAGGAAGTGTCATACTGAATGCAGAATGTTTTATTATCTCTCCTTGTGAGCAGCCTCTCTGAAATTTCACCTTGAAATAAAACAATTTCCAATTCATACATTCAGGAGACACTAAGTGTTGCTTTAAGAACTTTAAATTTAAGAAAGCTATAGATGTATTTTTCAAAAGCATCAAACACAATAGGTTCTTCTTAGACTGTAGTGCTCACAAATATAAACATTATTTTTATACTTTAATCTTGTAAGCTCTACCTATTGAGTAAGATTTTATAAATGAGGAGAGAAAATTTGAAATTTTGGGAGCAATATTCAGTATTTCAAAAAACAAGAATATTCTGTATTCTGTCAAAAATATTAATAGCTTTTTCCATTTTCTAATTATAAAAGTAGTGTATACATTGTAAAAATTCAAGAAAGTTTTTTCATCACCCATAATCTGATCACATAAACCTAGTAAAGTCAGTTGTGCTAAAATGTGAGATAAAGGCTCTTAAAACCCACAGTACTATAGTAAATATGCTAATTAAAGGTAAAACTTTTTATTTATAGAGAAAGTTCATATTTCAATTTTCAGATATTCTTTCCCCTTCTCACCCTCATACAAACTTCTTGGTCAAAAGTCTCCTTAAATCAAAATAAAAATCTCCCATATATTTGCTCTTTGTGGCTGTTCCCTTTCATTTACCTCAAGGTATTTTTCACAGTTTTTACTTATGTATTTTTATCTTTGCTTGTGGTATGTTGAGAGTTGCAGACAGGTGTAGGCGCAACATAGCACATGATCTTAGTGTCAATTTTATCTCGGTTTTGGGAAAAAGTTTATCTCCAAAATAAAGCAAATGTTATAGAGTAAAATATAACATCTTCATTAATTTAAAAGACCTTCTTACTTTTCAGGGATACTTTGTCTTTCATAAAGGTTACTTTGCCCTTCCAGGTTTTTTGGTGAAAAAGTGTGAGAATATAAGAATACATGCTTAAGAATACTAAATTCTCAGAAGGGAACTTATTAGTGTTTTTAAAATAATATGCAATTATGACCTCAGACCGCACCAGTGTACCATGCTCCCTGCTGTGTCTATGTATACTCAGTTTCCCAGGCAGGCAGGCTATCACCATGGAAAGATCTTCAGCTAGTTATAGAGTTATAAAACAGAAGAGGCTTAATTTTGTTATGTTTATAAATGAAGCTCACTGGAGTTACTATTTAACTGAATATTTAAGCCATATACTCATGAATTGTGTTTGTGATATATTTATTTTGTGTTTATTTTTTAAATTGGGAAATATTGAGTCCAGTGTATTTGCAAACATCAAGTAATTCAAATAAACTTGGTGGCATCGTGTTTTCCCTCTTGTAAAGAAAATAATTCATGTTTGTTTCTTTTAAATGTTTGAATATTTATTTGATTCCAAAGACATTTTCTAGAATCATAAACATTTTAAGGACATTGTTTTCAGTGACATCTATAGACAGAGTTTATCTTTGTGAGCCTACATAGATATCCCATGCCACTGAATTTTGTTAGCATTTTCCTCTTCTTTTATTCAGTGTGGCTCTGTAACATTTACTTAGTCAATTATAGTCATCTTCCTATTCACAGTCAATCCTATCACTGTATGACTTTAATTGTATTTTGCTAAATTAAAAAGGCATTATAAAGTTGTTACCCTTTGATTTTTCAGTTTAATTTCATTTTTCTTTAATCTTTGGAGCACACTAGATTATCAATTAGCATAATAAAACAGTCAGTGTGGAATTTAGTAACTATATTGAATATTCTATAAAGTAGACTAGTTTGTACAATGCCAGTATATGCAAAGAACAGTAAAAATGTGTGTCATTCTCTTATTGCACCTCAATTGTATCCCCTTATGTGTCTTAAACTGATAGTGTATTGGACCATTACACAAGAAAACATTGCTAATGGGTGAATGATATTAATGCTATGCACTTTAGTAATACATTTTATCCAAAGACCTTAAAATGCTCCACTCATGACAATTAATCAAATCTTATCGCACTACTCCAAGCAAGGTATCATTATCTGCTATTATAATTTAGATAAACTATCGTTACACTTAAGAAAGATGAAAGATTAAGTGACTTGTCAAAGATCACATATTAGTTCAATACCAGAGTAATATAACTCACATTCCTGACTGCTACTTTTAACATTGAACAAACCTCCGTACATATTATCCAGTGAGCACAGCACTGTTCTATTGAATTCCCTTGCTATATGCTAGCCTATTAAGAAGTTTAAATGAACATGAATATAATAGTATCAGATCATATGTTCCACCTTATGTCAATTTTGGAGGCAGGTATGTGTATCCTTCTGATACATGGGGGACTGTTAAACACACAAATTAATATCTTTTCTTATCATTAGAAAATGTTTCATTGTCCTTATAATAGTGTTGAGCTCTTTCATTGTTCCTCCTAACTGCAAATGTGAGAACAATAGAAAATTGAAAGTAGTTCCCACTTAGAGTGAAGTGGAGCTGTTACCACAGTACATGTTCTGGAATAGTCTTTTCACAAGGCTATTGCTCCAATTTCATGATTGCTCCTAAGTGTTAGCAACAAAGGGCACTGTGGATTTCTTTTAAAATTTTTCTTTACAATGTGAGAGAATGGCAGAAACTTCAAGTCTCTTTCTTGCTTTTTCTTTTCTCTCCCTTATATATACTATAAATTATTATTTATTTCTGGTAAAGGTAGTTTTATTTGGTTTTGTTCTGATACTCTTTATTCAGTGCTGTATATCCATTCCAATGTCCATTTAGTGAGAATCACTGGGAATGATGGGTACAATTGATTGGTAACATCGAGTGCAGAATTGATGCTTCATTGTTTCAGGAGTCCTTCCTAGAGGAGACAGGATTGTCAAACAGAATGCAGGATAGTATTTCATCTGGGTGAAACTGGATATCACAATTGCTAGAGCTCACCTTCTGGAAATCCTGCTTATTTTCTCTCTCCTTTTTGACACCAATCAGCACCTAACTCCCCTGCATACCAGAGTGTTTTCTATTTGTATTCATGGTAGCTGTGCACTAAAACTACCGCAGATAATTTAGGTAATTGGCAAACCACAGGGGCACTTAGTCTTCTCACCTGCCTATTTTAGGTTGGCTCATCATCACTCTAATTGGCAGCGGGTAGTTACTGGTCCATTTGCCATGTATTATGACAAAAGATGCTAATGGGGCTCAGCAGTGGGTGTGTTTTACCTTTGCCCTGCTTCTGGCATGCAGAAAGCAATCCCACTGTTTTTGCATAGCAAGTCGCATGGCTGGACATTTTTCCTACATCAAAGAGAGCTTTTCCTTTTGAAAAATGACAACTTCTCCTGGAAAAGGCCTAATCTCAGAATTGACATGTATCCTTTCTCTCAGCCACCACATTGAACATTGTCCCTAAAAACAAGAGCACATCAATCAATGTAGTTTTCATCATTTTCATCACATTTTTATTATCAGAAGTCCTCTGAAGCTTGAAATTGAAATCTGTTTCTTTCTTGACATTTTCTCTATATTGGGCATGTAATTATGGGCCCAAATGAAGTTGAAGAAGAATGGATCAACAAAGCCTACTGCTAAATACACTAAACTTTGATCTTGGAGGAAAATATGAATTCTGAGGCAGATTTGGACAGCCATGGTATGACTGCCACGTGCAAATGTGGAGTCAGAAGAACTATCCCATGGTTAACTTTCTTTTTCACTTCAATCCAAGAAAAACATAAATGGAAATTGGTCTGTTTTAGGCTAGTGATTCTTATTATTTTGAGGATAATTTATTTTTAAAACAACGAAAGACCTCTGTTAGTAGTAATGTTGGCTGATAGTACATTAGATTTAGTTCAATAATTTTAGTAAAATGTTTATTAGATCCATGAGCAGCTCTATATGGAAATAATAGTATAACAGAAACATTGTTATAAAGACTATGTTTCACACACATACATAAATTGGGAAACCCATAGCAATATCTGTACTGACTATGATTTGAGAATCTCTGATATAAAGCTCATGAAGAAAATTCTAGTTTATTTTAAGGATATAGTAATAGCATAATGATGAACATTTATCAGGCAAATAAATGGATTAATGATATTACGACATTCCAGGGCATCTATTTGTATGTGTGTTTATATTGGCTAAAATAGATCAGCTCAGAACTAAGAATTAATGTTTATTGATTAAAATTCTGTTAAATTATCTTTTATTTTCACCTGTTTGCCATCTTGAATTAAAGTTACCTGTAATCATTAACATGATTTGGTATGCTAAATTTTTAAATAATGTGCTTGAATTTTAAACACCATTAAGGAGCTCATTCAGAACAAAGACCACAGGCTCTGGCAATATTTTCATGCATTGACATTAGTTATTAGATACAAGGTATTTTTTTAAACTTCATACTCTAGAAATACATGAATTATGCTCCTGTCTACAATTCTATTTTAATCAGTTTCTTTCTGCTCTGGACATTATTCTGCCTGATTATTAGCTGAGATATGCCCAAACATATTTATATTTACCTTTCATGTCTGAAGATGTGCCTTTTGATGGGGATTGTAGTCTATTAATAGCTCTGTGAGACCAAAGTTACAGATATGTCTATCTGATAACCTTTTCTTCTCTGGTGGTGGTAGCTTTTTTTATGTGTAGAGACAAAGCTTTAAGAAGTTTTAACAATTTGGTTGAAATCAATTCAATGAATCTCTGTCAAAATGCACTGATGATCACTGGAAGTATGCCTGCCATGTGGCTTTCCTATTATCTATGTAGTTATCATATTCTTATTGATGATTTCTCTTGGAGTCTTAAAGTCTTTCTTTAAAGCATTTGAGTAATGGCTGTTTCATTTTAGTCTCTCTGTAGAGTCTTACTAGCCAGGTAGTCTCTATTTACATCCCAAATTATACGTATGTGCTGGCTTAACTCAGTTCTGGGACTTTAGGATGGGTGATCCTAGACTAAACTTTATTAGTCTTGATATTATTACACTTTGAAATAGGTAACCTTTTGTTTAGCGGATTATCTTATGATAGTTTAGTAGCACTTCTGACCATTGACCACTCGATGCTGTCAGTACCACTCCTTCCAGAGTTGTGATAATAAAAAATTTGTCAAGATGTCAGTCTTCCCTTGGGTACAAAATAGTTCTTAGTTAAGAACTGCTGCTTTAAATTGTCATGTGATCCTCAATATGGCCCAGATGCAATAAGGAATGTGGATATGATATTTATATAGCACTAAAGCATTTAATCAGAGATAAAATAGGACACTTCTGTGACCATTTAATAAACCTTTGATTTAAGGAGGACCCTAGAGCTATACTGTCTCTACTTAAGAGTAGCACAGTTTCTAATAGCTAAAACTCAGAAACAGCCCAATTGCCCATCAATTGGAGACTGGGTAAAGAAGACGAGGTTTTTTTTAAAAAATAAAATGGAGTACTACTCAGCCATAAAGAATGAGAAACTAGAGACATTTATTGCTAAGTGGATGCACATTGAGGCCATACTCTTAAGTGAAATAAATAGGACACACATGTGTAAATACTGAATAATTTCACTGGTGTGAAAAACTAAAAGTGTTAATCAGAATCAAAATGTATCGTTGATATTGTGAAATAGGAATAAAAGCTCTAAAGGATCAGGGCAAGTGGGAGGGGTAGGGGAAAGGAAAGAAGGGAAAAGAAAAAATATGAGAAAAGGAAAAAAATGGAAAAAAAGCCTTTGTAAATAGGGAAGGGTGAGGGGGGTGAAGGGAGGGCAGGGGAATGGGGAAAAAATAAGAACCAAGATACTCATGTAATGGTACAAGATCCCAATGATGAATGTAACTGTGCTGTATACCTAAAATGTACCAATAAACTTAGTAGAAAAAAAATATCTATCTATCTTTGAAAAGGATAACAGATGGATACAGAAACAATGAAGACAGGTATACTTTGTATTTGTGTGTGTTTGTGTTTGTGTGTTTGTGTGTGTATTTAGTGTTCTTCAGGTTGGGGAATGTTTGGTGCTAATCTGTAAAAGTCATATAGAAGCAAATTGCCTGTTCTATGGACTTGAAATTGAAAGGGATTTGTAAATGTTACCACATTGATTTCATTAGCTGAGTTTGACCTAAGTAGTTGTATAGGACAATCTATATTTCTTTTTTGGTCTTTTGGGTATAAAAAAGTGATCTAGCTGAAGTAGAGAGCTTATTGTTACCTGAATATAACAGGTTTCTTGAAAACCTTAGAAAGCTATTGGAATCAGGGTCTGAAAAGCTATTTGGAGTCTCACATTTATTCATTAAAGAGGTATTTATTAATTTCTGCAACAGAACTATACCCAGATAAGTATTTTTCTTTCTGTTTCCCCCTCTCACCTCTGCATGTCTGCTTCAGTCTTCTCTCTATAGCCCCAAGACAAGTTTTATGAACTTCTCTGTCTGTATGCAGAATATAAAATCCCCAGAGAGCCTACAAGTTTTACTTGTCTTCTGTATTAGAAACCACTCCAAACTGAAACTTTATTCTCTTCATACCACCACAGAATTAAGGAAGAAAGACTCAGACTAGTCTAGTTGGATTAGCAGCCTTCCCTCCAATCAGTGTGCCCAGGGGACAGGCATGACTGCTGGGAGGTTTTCTCCCTGACCCTCTGAATGGAGGGAGCAAGGTTCCCAGAGAAGGAAGGCTATGTAGCTTATCATCAAATACCCTTTAGCTTAACTTGCAGTGATCTGCTAAATGATAAAATTCAAAAGATTCCTAGAGTAACTGAGGGTAGTAAGAGGAAATATATTGGATAGAAGCCTTAGGTGGACCATTACATATGGCTTCTCAGAGATATAAATCCTCATCTACAGAGACAGGAAGTTAAAAGCAGACAGATGTGGGATTAGTATGTAGAGATATAGTACATGTCACAAAAAGTGGCTTAATTCCTCTCTAGTCCTTTAGGGATTTGGGAAAAAAATTCAGGGATAATTGGGGAGTGAATTTGAGTAGAATAGCTATGAAAAGGAAGTAAAAGACCCTGGAAGGAGCACAGAGGTCTTCATTACATTGGAAAAGTGCAGGAGAGATTCACATAGACCAAACAATGGTTTGGATGAACCAGCCAGTGGTATTGATGTTTGTTCAGGAGAAACTGGTGCTAGGAAATGATGGGAATGGAGGAGGCGGAGGGAATTTCCTAATGGTCCCTCAGACCCTGACTCAGACTCAGTAACCTTCCCTTTTGCAACTACTGGGAACAACTGGTACAGCCCTGGGAGATGAGGATGCCCTGCCTTTTGCAGCCTCACCCATAAATTTTGTGATCACTTGACTACCCGTAGTTTTCCCATCTCTGTAACACATGGATGTAAGCAAAACATAGAAAGGATTACTAGAATCTTTGAAAAATCAACACGTAGTTGGAAAATAGGATATTAAGGCCAGAATCCTAAACTTCCTATTTATACAGTGATTCATAGAATCTTGCATTTGGGAGGAACTGTTTTGGTTCAGCTGACGATGAAACAGTACAGAGTTTTCTCTCCCTCTTTTATTATGCTTAGATCTTCTTCAGGAATCCATACAGGAAAACACACGCATTCCAAATCATGCCTTGGACTACTCAAAATCTTATAATAAAATTACCCCAAATGCCTTAAAAATCTCAGTCCAATTCTTAACCCTACCTTATAAATTATTAACTAATTAATTTAGGTAACATTCACTGTAGAAACAAATAATAGCTATAATCTTAGTTTCACAGGAAAAGAATAAGGTTTTTAGAGACAGATCAGCAACTGACCTGTTGTGGCATGGCTATCAGTGATGAGTAATATATGTTTTCTGATCATGGTATAATGACATGCACATCTACACATCATTTATGTTTTCTACATTAAAATGACCATATAGAATGCAATTTTTATAAAAAATTAAAGTAAAACATTTATAATTCAGCTGTAATTGCTACAATTGTTTAGAATTTATTTTAGAACAGAATTTTTATTTTTCATTATTATTATTTTTTTTGGTACCACAGATCGAACTTGGGTCCTTGCGCTTGCAGAGCAGGTGGCAAAACCACTGAGGTAAATCCCTGGCCCCCAGAATTTTTATTTTTAAGAGAAACATTCTATCACTGTCAGGGCATGTTCATAACATAATGATTGACTTTTCATTGCTTCAATTATTGTTCTCAAATTCTCTCTGTACAGTGTATATCCTTTGTGTACACCTAAGTTGAAGCCTTTCTAAGGTCTTTCATCAGTATATCACTACCTCCATATTGAATTATTTTATTCTGTCATGGACTCCTGGGTACTTCTTTTTTTTTGTATTAAATTCTTTTATTGGTACATTGTAGGTATACAACACAATTACATTTCTCATTGGGAATTGTGCCTTTACATAATGGATCTTGGTTCTTATTTTTTTCCCCATTCCTAGCCCTCCCTTCACCCCCTCCACCCTTCCCTATTTACAAAGACTTTATTTCCATTTTTTTCATTTCTCAGCATTTTTCCTTTCCCTTCTTTCCTTTCCCCTGCCCCTCCCACTACCCCTACCCCTTTGGACCCTTTCTTCCTATTTTACATAATCGATTATTCACTCTAATCATTGGTGCATTTTAGGTATACAGTGTAATGACATTCATCATTGGAAATTTGCACCTTTACATAGTGTCTCTTGGTTCTTATTTTTCACCCTTGTCCAGCCCTCCCTTCAACCCATCCAGTCCTCCCTATTTACAAAGATTTTTTTCCTATTTTTTCATTTTCACATATTAATCCCATTTCTTTCTATCCTTTCCCCTAGCCCTCCCACTTCCTTCCCCTTTGCCCCTTTTCTTCCTATTTCATATTACCTACTATACATTTAGTCCTTATTTACACCTTCAGTTTCTCACACCAGAGAAACTATTCGGAATTTACACACGTGTGTCCTATTTATTTCACTTAAGAGTATTGGCTCAATGTGTATCCACTTAGCTATAAATGTCTCTAATTTCTCATTTTTTATGGCTGAGTAGTACTCCATTTTATAAAAAAACACATTTTCTTTATCCAGTCTCCAGATGATGGGCATTTGGGCTGTTTCCAAGTTTTAGCTATTACAAACTGTGCTGCTATGAACATGGGCACACATATATCACTGTGGTATGATTCTTTTAATTCTTTGGGGAAGATCCCCAGCAGTGGAATAGTGGGGTCAGATGGGACTTCCAGTCCTAGTTCTTTGAGGTATCTCCATACTGATTTCCACAGTGCTTGCACCAGTCTACACTCCCACCAGCAGTGGAGCAGGGTTCCTCTTTCCCCACAGCCCCACCAGCATTTGTTATTGGCTGATTTCATGATAGCAGCTATTCTTTCTGGAGTGAAGTGGAATCTCAGCCTTGTTTTCATTTGCAGCTCTCAAATGACCAGTGATGTTGAACATTTTTTCATGTATTTCTTTGCTATTTCTACTTCTTTGTGTGAGAAATGTCTGTTCATTTCAGATGCCCATTTTTGCATTGGGTCTTTAAATTTGGGAGGTCTGATCTTTTTAAGTTCTTTATAGATTGGAGATAGTAGACCTTTGTCTGAGGAAGAGCAGGTGAAGATTTTTTCCCACATTGTGGGTTGTCTCTTCACACTGCTGGTGGTTTCTCTTGCTGTGCAGAAGCCTTTTAATAAGAAGAGATCCCATTTGTTGATTGTTTGTGCTAGTTCACGGGCAACTGACGTTTTCTTCATAAAATCTTTTCCTATACCGATATCTTCAAGGGTTCTACCTAACCTCTGTTCCAACTGGCGCAGAGTTTCTATTTTAATATTTAGATCTTTAATCCATTTTGATTTTAGTTTAGTGCATGGTGAGAGATACAGGTCTAGTTTTAATCTTTGGCAAGTTGAAGTCTAATTTTTCCAGCACCATTTACTAAAGAGGCTATCTATCCTCCAATGAGGGTGTTTGGCTCCTTTGTCGAAGATGAGATGGCTGACTGTGTCTGGCGTTTTTTTGCATCTTCTAATCTGTTCCACTGGTCCTCAAGTCTGTTTCTTTGCCAGTACCATGCTGTTTTTATCACAGTAGCTTTGTAGTAGAGTTGCAGGTTGGGGATTGTGCTACCCCCTGCCATGTCTCTGTTACCTAGAATTGCTTTTGCTACTCTGGGTCTCTTCTTGTTCCAAATGAATTTTTGGATTGTTTTCTTGAGGTCTATGAAGTATGCTGCTGGAATCTGAATTGGAATTGCATTAAATCTATATAGCAGTTTTGGAAGTATGGCCATTTTCACTATATTAATCCTTCCTACCCAGGAGCAGGGGATGTCTGTCCATTTTCTGATATCATCTTCAATCTCTCTTTTCAGAGTGCCATAGGTTTCAGAGAAGAGGTCTTTCATTTCTTTCATTAGGATGATTCCTAGGTATTTCAGTTTTTTGGATGCTATTGTGAAAGGAATTATTTGCCCTATTTCTCTCTCAGTGAGTCTGTCATTGGTGTAGAGGTAAGCTATTGATTTTTGTGTGTTAACCTTGTAACCAGCTACTTGACTGAATTTGGTTATTAAGTCTAGAAGACGTTTGGTGGAGTTCTTGGGGTCTTGTATGTGGAGTATCATGTCATCTGCAAATAATGACAATTTGACTTCTTCATTTCCTATCTTTATTCCTTTTATTTCTTTCTCTTCTCTAATTGCCGTGACTAATGTTTCCAGAACTATATTGAACAAGAGTGGTGATAGTGGACATCCTTGTCTTGTTCCTGACTTTAGTGGGAAGGATTTCAGGTTTTGACTATTTAGTATGATATTGGCTGTCGGTTTTTCATAGATGGCTTCTATCAGTTTGAGGCAGAGACCATCTATTCCAATTTTTTGGAGGGTTTTTATCATAAATGCATGTTGGATTTTGTCAAATGCTTTTTCTTCATCTATGGAGATAATCATATGGTTTTTGTCCTTGACTCTATTGATATAGTGAATTACATTGATTGATTTTCATATATTGAACCATCCCTGCATCCCTGGTATGAATCCCACTTGATCAGGGTGTATGATCTTCTTGATGGTCTTCTGCATTCTGGTTGCCAGTATCATATTAAGGATTTTTGCATCTATGTTCATTAGTGAGATTGGCCTATAGGTCTCTTTTTCAGTTGGGTCTTTCTCTGCTTTGGGGATCAAGGTGATGCTTCCTTCCAGGAATTAATATGGGAGTATTGCTTCCCTTTCAATTTCATGGAAGAGTTTATACAGTAGTGGCAGCAGTTCCTCTCTAAATGTCTTGTAGAATTCAGCAGTGAAGCCATCAGGGCCTGGGCTTTTTTAGGTGATAAGTTTTTAATTCCATTTTCAATTTCATTGGTTGATACTGGGTTGTTCAGAATTTTTAGGTCTTCTTCGTTCAACTTTGGTAATTCATATGTATCTAGGAATCTGTCCATTTCTTCTGTGTTGTCCATCTGATTGGCGTATAGGTTCAGGAAGTAGGTATTGATGATTCTCTGGATTTCTCCTGGGTCTGTTGTCATTTCATCCTTTTCATTCCTAATTGCATGGATTTGGACCTTTTCTTTCCTTTTTGTGACAAGGTTGACTAAAGGTTTGTCAATTTTGTTGATTCTTTCGAAGAACCAACTCTTGGCTTCATTGATTTTTTTGTACCGTTCTCTTAGTCTCCATTGCATTGATTTCTCCTCTGATCTTTATAATTTCCTCCCTTGTATGAGCTTTGAAGTTGTCCTGCTCTTCTTTTTCTAGAAGCTTGAGGTTCACCATCAGGTTGTTTAATTGGACTCATTCTGTTTTCCTAATATGCATATTCACTACTATGAATTTCCCTCGTAAGACTGCTTTCATTGTGTCCCATAGATTCTGATATGTTGTATTGTCATTGTCATTTAATTGAAGGAATTGTCTGATTTCTTCTTTAATTTCCTCTCTGACCCATTGATTATTCAGAAGTGTGTTGTTCTATTTCCATGTGTTTATGAAATTTTTTGAGTTTCTTTTGCTATGGATTTCCAATTTCATCGCATTGTGGTCTGATAATATACAGGGGATATCTTCAATTCCTTTGCACTTACTTAAACATGTTCTATGTGTGAGTATGTGGTCTATTTTGGAGAATGACCCATGTGCAGCTGAGAAGAATGTGTATTCTGATTTTGTGGGGTGGAACACTTTGTAAACATCTGTTAAGTTCATTTGTTCAGGAGTTCGATTGAGTTCTAGTATTTCGTTACTTATTTTTAGTCTAGTTGATCTATCTATTAGTGACAGTGAGGTGTTGAGGTCCCTCACTACAATTGTATTAGTGCATATATGACTTTTCATGTCTGCTAGTATTTTTTTTATATAGTTGGGTGCACTAGTGTTTGGTGCATAGATATTTATGATTGTCATCTCTTCCTCTTGGATTCTTCCCTTTACAAGGATGTAGTGTCCTTCTTCATCTCTCTTAATCAGTGTTGGTTTGAAATCTACTTGACCTGCCAAGAGGATAGCTACTCCTGCTTTTTTTTCAGGTTCCTGTTGCATGCAGTATTGTTTTCCACCCTTTAACTTTCAGTCTATGAGTTTCCTTTTGAATTACGTGTGTTTCTTTATGCAGCATATTGTTGGATTTTGCTTCTTGACCCATTCTGTCAGTCTATTTCTTTTGATTGGTGAGTTGAGACCATTAACATTGATGGTTATAACTGAAACATATTGACTTGTCATTGCTATGACTTTTTCTTTTTGTTGGGTCCTCCCCCTTTCCATTTAATTTCTTGTCATGCCAGATGGGTTCATTCTGCTTTGCTTCCTGGGGTTGTGATCCTCAATGTCTGTTCCTAGGATATTGTGTAAAATTCTTTGGAGTGCTGGTTTGGTATTCACAAAGTTCCTAAGGTGCTCTTTGTCATGAAAGTATCTTATTTCTCCATCCATTTTGAAAGATAGTTTTGGAGGGTACATCAATCTGGATTGGAGGCTGTTTTCTTTTAGGGCTTGGTATATGTCACTCCAAGCTCTTGTTGCCTTGATGGTTTGTGTTGAGAAGTCTGCTGTGATTCTGATGGGCTTTCCTTTGTATGTGATTTGTTTCTTTTCTCTGACTGCTTGGAGAACTTTGTTCTTCTGTTGAGTTTCTGGAATCTTAACAATTATATGCCTATGTGTAGATTTTTTTGGTCAAGGCTATTTGGAGTCCTATATGCCTCACTTATCTGCATGTCAAGCTCTTTTCCCCTGCTTGGGAAGTTTTCTGCCATTATTTCTGTGAAGAGATTTTTTATGTCATCTCCACTCTCTCCTGTTTCTTCATTGAGCCCAATCAGTCTTATGTTATTTTTCTTTGCATCATCTAGCAGCTGCTGGATTGCTTTCTCATGTTCCCTTATAATTTTGAAGCAATTTTTCTTTTCCTGGTCACTCATTGCCATCTTATCTTCTATATCTGAAATTCTGTCCTCACATTGGCTCATTCTGCTGTGTAGACTTTCAGTGGAGTTTTTCATGTCCTGGAAATCTATTTGCATCTGTTTCATGGATTCCATTTGTTTCTTATGTTGGGATTCCATCATGTTCCTGAGCTCCTCTCTAGATTTATTAATCATGTCTTGCACTAGGGGCACAGTTTCTCCTGTTATCTGAGAAATTATTTCTGATTTCATTTTTTCCAGATCCCTTTTTGTTGCCAGCTCAGTGGGTCCTCTAGATTTATTAATCATGTCTTGCACTAGGGGCACAATTTCTCCTGTTATCTGAGAAATTATTTCTGATTTCATTTTTTTCCAGATTCCCTTTTGTTGCCAGTTCAGTGGGTCCAGATGGTTGAGTATCAGAGTGTTCTATCTCATTTCCCTTTGGGGTTGCTGTAGGTGATATGGAAGTCTGGTTTTGAGACTTGTTTATGTGTTTTCTCATTTCGACTGGGGCTGGGGGCTGTTAGCACCTGCACAGATTACCTCCTCTGAGCTGGGTGAGGTGGGACAGGGGCCGGGATCAGCGGTAGGGATGGTGACCCAAAAGCCCTTTCCTGTGGGCTGGGATCAGCGTGAGGGATGGTGGCCAGGAAGTTCCTTCCTCTGGACTAGGAGCAGTGGGATAGTGGCTCAGAAGCCCCTCCTTCTGGGCTGGGAGTGATGGGAGGGATGGTGGCCTGGAAGCCCCTTCCTCTGGGCCAGGAGCAGTGGGACAGAAGGTGGCCCAAAAGCCCTTTCCTCTGGGGTGGGAGCAGCGGGAGGGGTGTTGACTGGGAAGCCCCTTCCTCTGGACCAGGAACAGTGGAACGATGGCTCAGAAACCCCTACCTCTGGGCTGGGAGCAGCTGGAGTCAGTACCGTGGTCTGGTGGTCTGGTGTCCTCTGCGTCTTTGTAGTGTGGAACCAGGTGGCTGCCTGTGTGCAGCGGGGTGATTCGGTGTCTTCTGTGCAACTCAGGCCCTCGGTAGGGCATGCACAGACCTGCCTGTCTGCAGCGGGCTGATTCGGTGTGTTCTGTGTGACTCCGGCACTGGGTAATTTTTAAAGACTAAAAAGACTAGAGATACTAAGATTCCCCTCTCTCCCCCTCCTTGTAGATTTAAACCCCAGAGCTTCAATGGCACAGCGTAGGAAGAAGCTGCTCTCCTGCCCCTCAGAATTTAGCTGGATGTGCTTAGTGACCTGGCCTGGGGGCAGGAAGCATGGCCGGAAGTCACTTCCCTGGGTACTTCTTATATGGAAATAGTAATAGAACTTTTATGGTTTGGATGAGTGTTCCTCAAAGGCCAATATGCATAGGATTGTACCCCAATTTGGCCATACTGGGAAACGCTATGGATTTTAAGAGGTGAGGCATGGTGGGAACTCCTAGGTCACTGGGAGTGTGCCCTCAAAAGGGATTTGGTACCTCAGCCATGCTCTCTCTCTCTTGCTCTGTGATTCCTTAATTGTGATGCTAAACATTCTCTTTGACCTCTGTCCATAATGAGCCACCCTCATCAGAGACCAAATGAAGGTGCCTAATCTTGGTGATGAACTTGCAGAGCTGTGGGCCAAAATAAATATCTTTACTCAGAGGTAGCCTGCGTCAGATATTTCATACAGTGACATAAAACTAATGCAAAAATCTATCCATATAATTGTTTTGTTTTATTCATTAGAAGGACTAAATATTTGTGCATGTCATATCCTAAGAACTCAATTATTGTTACTAAATATTCAGAGAAAACAGGTACTTATGACAGTCAATATTTTGTGTATTATATATTTTAAAATTGCTAAAAGAGATTTTACATGTTTTTATGTTTAAATGATTTTAAATGTTTAAAATGGTTACGTTATATGCATGTGCAGTGAGACTGTTAGCTTGATTTTATTGTTCCACACTATAAATGTATATCAGATCATCACATTATATTTACACACACACACATAATTATTATTTGCTGATCAAAAATAAAAACAAAAAAACTAATAAAGAAAATCTTGCTAAAAATTGTCTCAAAAAGTTCCAACATGTTTGATATTGCCGTAAGTGAACCAGACTACATTTCTATTTTCCTGGCAGAAATAGAGGGAAGCCCTTATTATAAAAATGTTTGGCATCATCAAGAGAGCTTGGATCTACTCATAACCAAACATATTTTGTTGATCTGAAAAGTTTGCCATAGCGTTAAGGCTCCTCATTATCATAGAATTAATCGTGAATGTTCTGCTGTTCTTTTTTGTCTTCTTGGACTAGGGGGTAAATAGTATTTTAAAGTGAATAGTTTCTTTTTGTTTATATAAACATACCCCACAATCTGTGATGAAAATTGAAATCTGACATCTGAACACATTTCTAGTCCCCTCAGAAACGTTTTTTTTCTCTATCATGGATACACACACACACACACACACACACACACACACAGATGGATGTGTAAGGAACAAAATATTAATACAAATTAAGACTGAAAAGAAAATTTGTGCAAAGGAGAGCAATTTTTCTTTGAGAGTTGAGATGTTTCTGCTGAAATTCCTTTTTAAGGGATATTGAGATAGGATTGGTATGATATAGAAAATTTAATAAGGGGGTATGATCAAAAATACAATAAATATTTAAAAATAACTTTATTACACATTGACATTGATCCCCCTCAAAATATCCCCCACATACACACTTTCTATTTTTCTAACCATTTTCTGAGGTGTTGCTGGAAGTCCTCTTACATGACTCTTTACTTGTGCTGTTCTGGCTGCCGAGATGTCCTGAATTGATTAAAACGTTTACCATTCATGGCTATTTTGACTTTGAGAAAGAACCAGAAGTTGCATGGTGCCAGATCTAATGAATAATGTGAATGAAGAAACACCATAATGTTTCTGTTTGACAGGAATTGCCATAAATATTTTGAATCAGTTGAGGACATGGAGGCCACCATGAAAAGACACTCATAAAAGAAGTCTTCCAGAACTGCTTCAGAAAGTGGAAAAATGATGGTGTGTTCAGAGTGAGGGGAGCATTTTGAGGGGGGTTAATAGCAGTGTGTCTTTTAATTGTAATACTTGTAAAAACTTTTATTTAAACATTTTCCATCCATTTTGATCACATCTTGTATATGTAGACTTGGCACACTATGGTAGTATTCACTGAAAGAATATAGACATACAAACTCATGAGATATAAATGAGAGAGAAAGAGAGACAGAGACAGAGACAGAGACATAGTTAGTAGGGAAGGTTTTGGAAACTTTCAGACTAGTAAAAGGAATTGCTATTCTTTGTCACCTGTGGTAAAAAAAAATGGTTAGGTTTAATTATAATCAACAGATATTCAAAACATTCTAGGTGGACATTATGAAATACTTTGTTAAAAGGAATTGGGGTGAATTAAATTATATTTAGTAAGAATAATTGTTATGCAGATCTAGGAAAACCATTGAAAATGCTTTCATATCAACAGTGGTTTTGAAAGCATTTCTTAGAAGATGTATGTGTAAGGCTGATCAGGAGACAGAGGGGAAGAAAAAGAACACATTTAAGTATCATTATTCAGCCATTGTTTATTTTCGTAGCATTATGGTGCATGGCATTTACTGAGAATACAACTACAACTTAGGTATGTTAAATCGCCATTTTGAGAAGAAGTCAAATTGTCATTATTTGCAGATGACATGATACTCTATATAGAAGACCCCCAAAACTCCACCAAAAGTCTTCTAGACTTAATAACCAAATTCAGTAGAGTAGCTAGATACAAGGTCAACACACAAAAATCAATAGCTTTCCTCTAGACTAGCAAAAGACTCACTGAGAGAGAAATAGGGCAAACAATTCCTTGTACAATAGCATCCAAAAAACTAAAATACCTAGGAATCAACCTAACAAAAGAAATCAAAGACCTCTTCTCTGAAAACTATAGCACTCTGAAAAGAGAGATTGAAGATGATATCAGAAAATGGAAAGATCCCTTGCTCCTGGTTAGGAAGGCTCAACATAGTGAAAATGGCCATACTTGCAAAACTGCTACATAGATTCAATGGAATCCCAACTGAAATCTCAGCAGCATACTTCATGGAACTTGAGAAAACAATCCAAAAATTCATTTGAAACAAGAAGAGACCCAAAATAGCAAAAGCAATTCTAGGTAACAGAGACATGGCAAGGGGGTATTACAACTCCCAACTTGGAACTATACTACAAAACTACTCTGATAAAAACAGCATGGTACTGGCAAAGAAACAGATCTGAGGACCAGTGGAACAGTTTAGAAGATGTAGAAACAACTCCAGACATGCTCAGCCACCTCATCTTTGACAAAGGAGCCAAACATCCTCACTGGAGAAAAGATAGCCTCTTTAATAAATGGTGCTGAAAAAATTGGATTTCAAATTGCCAAAGATTAAAACTAGACCTATATCTCTCACCATGCACTAAACTAAAATCAAAATGGATTAAATATCTAAATATTGAAACAGAAACACTAAACTGGTTGGAACAGAAGTTAGGTAGAACTCTTGAAGACATTCGTGTAGGAAAAGATTTTATGAACAAAACCTCTGTTGTCTGAGAACTAGCAGAAACAATGAACAAGTGGGATCTCTCCTTACTAAAAACTTCTGTACAGCAAGAGAAACCACCAAGAGTGAAGAGACAATCCACAATGTGGGAAAAAATTTTTACCAGTTGTCTCTCAGACAAAGGTCTACTATCTCGAATCTATAAAGAACTTAAAAAAATTAGACCTCCCAAATTTAAAGGCCCAATGCAACCTCACACCAGAAAGAATGGCTGCTATCAAGAAATCAACCAATAACAAAGGCTGGTGGGGCTGTGGGGAAAGAGGAATGCTGCTCCATTGCTAGTGAGAGTGTAGACTGGTGCAACCACTGTGGAAATCAGTATGGAGATACCTCAAAGAACTAGGACTGGAAGTCCCATTTGACCCAGCTATTCCCCTGCCAGATATCTTCCCCAAAGAATTAAAAGAATCATATCACAGTGATATATGTGCACCCATGTTCATAGCAGCACAGTTTGAAATAGCCCAAACTTGGAAACAGCGCAAATGCCCATCAACTGGAGACTGGATAAAGAAAATGTGTTTTTAAAAATAAAATGGAGTACTACTCAGCTATAAAAAATGAGAAATTAGAGTCATTTTTAACTAAGTGGATGCACATTGAGGCGATTCTCTTACGTGAAATAAATAGGACACAAGTGTAAATACCGAATAGTTTCTCTAGTGTGAAAAACTGAAAATGTAAATAAGGACTAAAAGGTATAATAGATAATGTGAAATAGGAAGAAAAGGGGGAGGGGAAGTGGGAGGGGTAGGGGAACAGAAAGAAGGGAATGGAATTAATATTAGAAAATGAAAAAATGGAAATAAACTCTTTGTAAATAGGGAGGAATGGAGGGTTTGAAGGGAGGGCAGAGGAAGGGGGAAAAATAAGAACCAAGAGAAATTATGTAAAGATGCACATTTCCAATGATGAATGTCATTATATTGTATACCAAAAATGTACCAATAAAATAAAATTTAAATTGCGATTTCCCAAACAGATGTTAGCAAGCAGCATTTTAAAAAGCTTACAATATTGAGAGAACAGCAAAAAGTGACAAGAACACTGGATTAAATCAGATCACAAAAGTCAGAGGACATATAAATTATTAGTAGCAGAAACGTTAAAATCTGTTTCCAGCATTTATTTATTTATTTATTTATTTATTTTTGTATTAAATTATTTTATTGGTACATTGTAGGTATACAACACAATTACATTTCTCATTGGGAATTGGACCTTTACATAATGCATCTTGGTTCTTATTTTTTCCCCATTCCTAGCCCTCCCTTCACCCCCTCCACCCTTCCCTATTTACAAAGACTTTATTTCCATTTTTTCCATTTCTCATCATTTTTCCTTTCCCTTCTTTCCTTTCCCCTGCCCCTCCCACTACCCCTACCCCTTTGGACCTTTTCTTCCTATTTTGCATTATTGATGATTCATTCTAATCATTGGTACATTTTAGGTATACAATATAATGACATTCATCATTGGAAATTTGCACCTTTACATAGTCTCTCTTGGCTATTATTTTTCACCCTTGCCCAGCCCTCCCTTCAACCCCTCCATTCCTCCCTATTTACAAAGATTTTGGTCCTATTTTTCCATTTTCTCATATTAATCCCATTCCCTTCTATCCTTTCCCCTAACTCTCCCATTTCCTTCCCCTTTGCCCCTTTTCTTCCTATTTCACATTACCTATTATACATTTAGCCCTTATTTACTCTTTCAGTTTCTCACACTAGAGAAACTATTTGGTATTTACACTTGTGTGTCCAATTTATTTCACTTAAGAGTATTGCCTCAATGTGCATCCACTTAGCTATAAATGTCTCTAATTTCTCATTTTTTATGGCTGAGTAGTACTCCATTTTATAAAAAACCACATTTTCTTTATCCAGTCTCCAGATGATGGGCATTTGGGCTGTTTCCAAGTTTTAGCTATTGCAAACTGTGCTGCTATGAACATGGGTGCACATATATCACTGTGGTATGATTCTTTTAATTCTTTGGGGAAGATCCCCAGCAGTGGAATAGTGGGGTCAGATGGGACTTCCAGTCCTAGTTCTTTGAGGTATCTCCATACTGATTTCCACAGTGCTTGCAACAGTCTACACTCCCACCAGCAGTGGAACAGGGTTCCTCTTTCCCCACAGCCCCACCAGCATTTGTTATTGGCTGATTTCATGATAGCAGCTATTCTTTCTGGAGTGAAGTGGAATCTCAGCCTTGTTTTCATTTGCAGCTCTCAAATGACCAGTGATGTTGAACATTTTTTCATGTATTTCTTTGCTATTTCTACTTCTTTGTGTGAGAAATGTCTGTTCATTTCAGATGCCCATTTTTGCATTGGGTCTTTAAATTTGGGAGGTCTGATCTTTTTAAGTTCTTTATAGATTGGAGATAGTAGACCTTTGTCTGAGGAAGAGCAGGTGAAGATTTTTTCCCACATTGTGGGTTGTCTCTTCACACTGCTGGTGGTTTCTCTTGCTGTGCAGAAGCCTTTTAATAAGAAGAGATCCCATTTGTTGATTGTTTGTGCTAGTTCACAGGCAACTGACGTTTTCTTCATAAAATCTTTTCCTGCACTGATGTCTTCAAGGGTTCAACCTAACCTCTGTTCCAACTGGTGCAGAGTTTCTATTTTAATATTTACATCTTTAATGCACTTTGATTTTAGTTTAGTGCATGGTGAGAGATACAGGTCTAGTTTTAATCTTTGGCAAGTTGAAGCCCAATTTTTCCAGCACCATTTATTAAAGAGGCTATCTTTCTTCCAGTGAGGGTGTTTGGCTCCTTTGTCGAAGATGAGATGGCTGAGTGTGCGTGGCATTGTTTCTGCATCTTCTAATCTGTTCCACTGGTCCTCAAGTCTGTTTCTTTGCCAGTACCATGCTGTTTTTATCACAGTAGCTTTGTAGTAGAGTTGCAGGTAGGGGAATGTGATACCCGCTGCCATGTCTCTGTTACCTAGAATTGCTTTTGCTATTCTGGGTCTCTTCTTGCTCCAAATGAATTTTTGGATCGTTTTCTTGAGGTCTATGAAGTATGCTGCTGGGATCTCAATTGGAATTGCATTAGATCTATATAGCAGTTTTGGAAGTATGGCCATTTTCACTATATTAATCCTTCCTACCCAGGAGCAGGGGATGTCTGTCCATTTTCTGATATCATCTTCAATCTCTCTTTTCAGAGTGCCATAGGTTTCAGAGAAGAGGTCTTTCATTTCTTTCATTAGGATGATTCCTAGGTATTTCAGTTTTTTGGATGCTATTGTGAAAGGAATTATTTGCCCTATTTCTCTCTCAGTGAGTCTGTCATTGGTGTAGAGGTAAGCTATTGATTTTTGTGTGTTAACCTTATAACCAGCTACTTGACTGAATTTGGTTATTAAGTCTAGAAGACTTTTGGTGGAGTTCATGGGGTCTTCTATATAGAGTATCATGTCATCTGCAAAGAGTGACAATTTGACTTCTACATTACCTATCTTTATTCCTTTTATTTCTTTCTCTTTTCTAATTGTCATGGCTAATGTTTCCAGAACTATATTGAACAAGAGTGGTGATAGTGGACATCCTTGTTTTGTTCCTGATTTTAGTGTGAAAGATTTCAGTTTTTTTCACCATTTAGTATGATACTGGCTATTGGTTTTTCATAGATGACTTCTATCAGTTTGAGGTAGAGACCATCTATTCCAATTTTTTGTAGAGTTTTTATCATAAATGAATGTTGGATTTTGTCAAATGCTTTTTCTGCATCTATGGAGAAAATCATATGGTTTTTTCCCTTGGCTCTATTGATATATAGTGTATTACATTGATTGATTTTCGTATATTGAACCATCCCTGCATCCCTGGGATGATTCCCACTTGATCAGGGTGTATGATCTTCTTGATGATCTTCTGCATTGTGTTTGCCAGTATCTTATTAAGGATTTTTGCATCTATGTTCATTAGTGAGATTGGCCTATAGTTCTCTTTTTCGGTTGGGTCTTTCTCTGCTTTGGGGATCAAGGTGATGCTTCCTTCCAGGAATGAATTTGGGAGTATTGCTTCCCTTTCAATTTCATGGAAGAGTTTAAACAGTAGTGGCAGTTGTTCCTCTCCAAGTGTCTTATAGAATTCAGCAGTGAAGCCATCAGGGCCCGGGCTTTTCTTAGTTGATAAGTTTTCAATTCCACTTTCAATTTCATTGGTTGATATTGGGTTGTTCAGAATTTTTAGGTCTTCTTCATTCAACTTTGGTAATTCATATATATCTAGGAATCTGTCCATTTCTTCTGTGTTGTTCATCTGATTGGCGTATAGGTTCAGGAAGTAGGTATTGATGATCCTCTGGGTTTCTCCTGGGTCTGTTGTAATTTCACCCTTTTCATTCTTAATTGCATGGATTTGGGCCTTTTCTTTCCTTTTTGTGACAAGGTTGACTAAAGGTTTGTCAATTTTATTGATTCTTTTGAAGATCCATCTCTTGGCTTCATTGATTTTTTTGTATCATTCTCTTAGTCTCCACTGCATTGATTTCTCCTCTGATCTTTATAATTTTCTCCCTTGTATGAGCTTTGGGGTTGTCCTGCTCTTCTTTCTCTAGAAGCTTGAGGTTCAGCATCAGGTTGTTTAATTGGGCTCATTCTGTTTTCCTAATATGCTTATTCACTGCTATGAATTTCCCTTGTAAGACTGCTTTCATTATGTCCCATAGATTCTGATATGTTGTATTGTCATTTTCATTTAATTGAAGGAACTGTCTGATTTCTTCTTTAGTTTCCTCTGTGACCCATTGGTTATTCAGAAGTGTGTTGTTCAATTTCCATGTGTTTATGAAATTTTTTGAGTTTCTTTTGCTATGGATCTCCAATTTCATCACACTATGGTCTGATAATATACAGGGGATAACTTCAATTCCCTTGCATTTACTTAAACATGTTCTATGTGTGAGTATGTGGTCTATTTTGGAGAATGACCCATGTGCAGCTGAGAAGAATGTGTATTCTGATTTTGTGTGGTGGAACACTTTGTAAACATCTGTTAAGTTCATTTGTTCAAGAGTTCGATTGAGTTCTAGTATTTCGTTACTTATTTTTAGTCTAGTTGATCTATCTATTAGTGGCGATGTGGTGTTGGGGTCCCCCACTACAATTATATTAGTGCATATATGACTTTTCATGTCTGTTAGTATTTGTTTTATATAGTTGGGCACACCAGTGTTTGGTGCATACATATTTATGATTGTCATCTCTTCCTCTTGGATTCTTCCCTTTACAAGGATGTAGTGTCCTTCTTCATCTCTCTTAATCAGTGTTGGTTTGAAATCTACTTGACCTGCCAAGAGGGTAGCTACTCCTGCTTTTTTTTCAGGTTCCTGTTGCATGCAGTATTGTTTTCCACCCTTTAACTTTCAGTCTCTGAGTTTCCTTTTGAATTAAGTGTGTTTCTTGTATGCAGCATATTGTTGGATTTTGCTTCTTGACCCATTCTGTCAGTCTATTTCTTTTGATTGGTGAGTTGAGACCATTAACATTGATGGTTATAACTGAAACATATTGACTTGTCATTGCCATGACTTTTTCTTTTTGTTGGGTCCTCCCCCTTTCCATTTAATTTCTTGTCATGCCAGATGGGTTCATTCTGCTTTGCTTCCTGGGGTTGTGATCCTCAATGTCTGTTCCTAGGATATTGTGTAAAATTCTTTGGAGTGCTGGTTTGGTATTCACAAAGTTCCTAAGGTGCTCTTTGTCATGAAAGTATCTTATTTCTCCATCCATTTTGAAAGATAGTTTTGGAGGGTACATCAATCTGGATTGGAGGCTATTTTCTTTTAGGGCTTGGAATATGTCACTCCAAGCTCTTCTTTCCTTGATGGTTTGTGTTGAGAAGTCTGCTGTGATTCTGATGGGCTTTCCTTTGTATGTGATTTGTTTCTTTTCTCTGACTGCTTGGAGAACTTTGTTCTTCTGTTGAGTTTCTGGAATCTTAACAATTATATACCTATGTGTAGATTTTTTTTGGCCAAGGCTATTTGGAGTCCTATATGCCTCACTTATCTGTATGTCAAGCTCTTTTCCCCTGCTTGGGAAGTTTTCTGCCATTATTTCTGTGAAGAGATTTTTTATGTCATCTGCACTCTCTCCTGTTTCTTCATTGAGCCCAATCAGTCTTATGTTATTCTTCTTTGCATCATCTAGCAGCTGCTGGATTGCTTTCTCATGTTCCCTTATAATTTTGAAGCAATTTTTCTTTTCCTGGTCACTCATTGCCATCTTATCTTCTATATCTGAAATTCTGTCCTCACATTGGCTCATTCTGCTGTGTAGACTTTCAGTGGAGTTTTTCATGTCCTGGAAATCTATTTGCATCTGTTTTATGGATTCCATTTGTTTCTTATGTTGGGATTCCATCATGTTCCTGAGCTCCTCTCTAGATTTATTAATCATGTCTTGCACTAGGGGCACAATTTTGTCCTGTTATGTGAGAAGTTATTTCTGATTTCATTTTTTCCAGATCCCCTTTTATTGCCAGTTCAGTGGGTCCAGGTGGTTGAGTATCAGAGTGTTCCATGTCATTTCCCTTTGGGGTTGCTGCAGGTGATCTGGAAGTCTGGTTTTGAGACTTATTTACGTGTTTTCTCATTTCGATTCGGTGGGGGGCTGTTAGCACCTGCACGGATTACCTCCTCTGAGCTGAGTGAGGTGGGACTGGGAGCAGTGGTAGGATGGTGACCCAAAAGCCCTTTCCTGTGGGCTGGGAGCAGCAGGAAGGATATTGACCAGGAAGCCCCTTCCTCTGCCCCAGGAGCAGTGGGATGGTGGCTCAGAAGCCCCTACCTCTGGGCTGGGAGCTTCAGGACTGCGTACCTTGGTCTGGTGGTCTGGTGTCCTCTGAATCTTTGTAGTGTGGAACCAGGTGATTGCCTCCCCAGCATATATTTAAACATAATATCAGGACAAACATTACCACATTAGGAAAATATATTCTTATTAAAAGGAAAATGATTAAAAGAATACATAAAGCAAGTTGTTGCTAGGACAACTTGTTGAAATCTTTTAGGACACATTTCTTACCCATCATATAATGACAGAAATATTTGAAAATGTGTCTCTTAGTTTCTTAGGGCTGCCATCACAAAATGCTACAAGATGGATCACTTTTGGATCACTTTAAAAAATTGAAATTTATTTTGTAGCAGTTCTGGAAAGATGTGGTAAGAGATTAAGATGTTGATAGGGTTGTTTTCTCCTGAGGTCTGTCACTGGGCTTGTAGATGGCTGCTTTCTCATCTTGTCCCTAGATCCCCTTTTCTCTTTGTGTGTGCTTCCCTCTCCCCTCCTCTCCTGATATGGACAACAGTCATATTGTGTTGGACTTAGCACTTAGACCTTGTAAATTAAACTTTTATTACATGTTAAAACTCTAACTACAGACCATAGTTTTAAAATAAAATGTAAAAATCTATGGTTTAAGAAATGCTGAAGTGGACCAATTAATGGATGTTAATGTATCTTATAGCTTCCAATTTGGAGAGAATATACTATTTCTGCTAAGTTTTTCCTTTTCAAAAAAATAGTGGATTATATTTAGTATATATATATATATTTTTTTTCCTTTTTCCTTTTTAAAAAATTTTCAGACATGATGGCTCCAATTTCTATCATTATCTCTATCCAGAAGATTTAATATAAATGCTTTCATTAACATCAGTTTAGGCAAATAATTTGTGAAATTTAAAAATATTTTAAATTTCTGAATGTTCTATACATTTATGTAAACTATTCAGCACTAAAAGTAAATCAAGAAAGCAAACAAAATTGTTCATGCATACTGAACTTTTAAAAAAATTTATTTATTTTTATTAGTATGTTTGATGTACGTGATGATCACATTCATCATGGGGGATTTGTACGTGAGTACATGAACATAATACATTTTAATTCTTTTTCTTTTGTCCCTGCTCCTCCACTCCCTCTACTCCTTCTTTCCCTCCCATTTACAAAAGCTCTATTTCCATTTTTTCTTTCAAATATGTTTTCTTTAAATTCCTCTTCCCTTTCTTTCTTCTCCTCCCCCATCTCTTGTTCTTCTTCCCAGTGGAGAAAGTTCTTCCTACTTTGTAATTCTATTCTGCATTTTGCTCCTTATTCAAACTTTGCATTTCTCACATAAGTGGAACAATGTAACATGTAAACTTATGTTTCTGATTTATTTCACTTAAGATTATGGTCTCAAGATGCAACCATTTAATTAAAAATGTCTCAAAATTATTCTTCTTTATGACAGAGTAGTACTTCATTTTATAAAAATATGACATTTTCTTTATCCATTCATCTGTTGATGGGTATTTGGGCTGTTTCCAGGATTTACCTATTATAAATTATGAGTATGGATGCTATAAATATGAGTATGCATGTTTCATTATTGTGTAATGACTTGAAATCTTTCGAGATGATATCTTCAAGGGGAATAGAGAGGTTAAATGGAATCTTTAGTTTCAGATTTTTGAGGAATCTTCATACTGCCACTTTACAAAGTCATTGTATCAGTTTATACTTTCACCAAAAATGGGGAAGTTTCCTTTCCCCTCACAGCTTTGCTAGCACTTGTTATTGGTTGATTTCTTGATGATAACCATTCTTTTTAGCATAAGATGGAATCTCAAAATTTTAATTTGTATTTCTTGAACAGCCAGTAATATTGAGTGATTTATACCCCAGACCAAGTAGGATTCATTCCAGTGATCCATGGATGGTTTAAATATGCAAATCAATATATATAATACATCACATTGACAAAAGTAAGGACAAAAACTACATGATAGTCTTCATAGATAGAGGAAAAGCATTTAATAAAATGCAGTATACATTTATCCTAAAAACCCTAAATAACATTGTAATATTGGGTCTATATCTCAATCTAAATAAAGCCATCTATGACAAACCAACAGCGAAGAGCATTGTTTCAACAGATCCACTATTCAGTCAAAAACCAAAAACTGTACCATCAGGATGTTGAAATTCAGCTGCAAGAATTTGAGACAGTTCTTACATTCTCATTTTCAAGAATTATTAAAAGTATAGAAGTCAAATTTTGATTTTTAAATAGTGCATTAATTGCACTGTTTTGTTTTGTTTTTGTTTTGATTTGTTTTGTTTTTGTTCCATTGATCAAACTCAAAACCTGAGCTTGCGAGGGAGGCGTGGCACCATTGAGCTAAAGCTCCAGCCCTCACTATCATTTTTAAAATAGTTTTCTTTATGGATTCCTCTGTACGTAATGTAAAACCTGACACCAGAATTCAGTTTGGGCAAAATCGGCTGTGAAAATCTGTGAACTCTAGATTCTTGGCCCTGCTGGTAAAAAATGATATTAATAGGTAAGAATAAAGAAATCATACTAAAGTTTTAACTAAACTGGATCTCAAAAAAGAGAAAGAAAGGAGATGGTTACATTTAAAAATATTTAGTTTTTATTATAGGAATATTCCAGCGGTACTTATTTTCTTAAAGGAGATGATAGAAACTGGAAAAATGCACAAAACTAGTTCACTTTGTTCTAAAAGTTAATAGTGATGTGATAGAAAACCATATATATATGTGTCTTAATCACTCTGGCTTGTTATTTCTTTCACTGTTAGACTGAGAAACATCCTGCCAAAAAGTTCAGCAAAGATGGAGGAGATATTTAAATCTATATTGTAATTACACTAATGGAGTATTATTTTTCTGAAATAACCATTACACTGTTTGAAGTAGGGTATGATCTTCCTTTCAGGAAATGATAGGAAAGAAATACCTTAAAGTTCTTCTTTCTCTCTACTCAAAGGAAGAAGTAAGTCACATAAATGTTTTCAGTTCCTGTGGAAAAACTTAACTCATAGATCTACAAAATAGTTAATTTCACTATATTTATGCTCCTGAAGCAGATTTCAATTTGATATTTTTATTGAATCAAACATTTAATGAAAATGTTTTAGCCAACAGTGCATATTAGGTTAGGAAATGTTGATATAATGCATAGCTCAAATTAACTGCTTTGTAATAGTAACAGTATTACAGAAACAGTCAATGTTTACTTTGCACTTAACTAGGTATGGTGTTGGGAGTTAAATCTCTAAGGATTTCTCTAGTTTCTACATAGCCCAGTGAGGTACTGATTGTTTTGTGTGCTGAACTGTCTTTTTGGAATGATTAATAGTGAATAGTCACAGGAAACAGCCACAGTATCTCCTTCTAGAACAAAGATGAAGTATGTTTATTGCTCATTACAAAAGATTTGGGTTTCCTAAATTCAGGGTTTCTCAGCTATAATGCAAGCTTTGCTGGTGTCATTTGGCCATCATTGTTGCCCTGTGAGAATCAGGGCTGAGGGAAAAGGCAGCTAAAAATGCTGATATTTCAGCCACTGTTATTGCAGTAGGTAATAAATAACCTTTCATCACTGACTTAAGTTTTGTGTCTTTTACCAGCATTCATGTAATTGTGGCAAGGTAACTTGAAAAAAAATGTAAAATTTCTGTGCTTTTACAATTTTTGACACGAGACACTATATTTTGTACTTTGAAAACAGTTCCTCATTTAAATTTCTAAATATTCACAAATTTTGGAGGCGCAGAAATTTTCTATTTCTAAAATACAGTTTTTCTTCCATTTTAAGCCCTAACCTTTAGCATACTTGAGAAAAAGAATTGTCATGTTCTTTTCTCAGTAACTTCAGGTATAACTTCATTCATTTAGGGACTTTTCTCTCTTTTTTTCTCTACTGTGTTTCTAGATGTTTAATATAGTTACAGCAGCATGAGGGATTGGGGAGGGGGCTGAAGAGATGAGGGCTGCAAGATCTGTCTTCAGTGATATCCCCTGAATATTTACATCTCCATTTAATTCCAGCCTCTGTGGCATTTGCTTATTGATTCCTTAAGATGGTGTGAGGTGTCTTCACTCACAGTCTCTATTTCTATCTTTGTTCCCTTTTGAAAGAAGAGAAAATGTTAACTGTTTTCCTAAGTTATTTTGTGTGGCAAGAGACAGTCAGAGGGAGCTGGTCCCATCTACACCTGTCATGTCAACCAATGTCTTTGTTGATACTCAAATTTCCTGATTAGAGTGATATAGAAAATCTCTGGAACATTGCAACCTTCATCTTCTAGTGTTCCAGACAGGAAGCAGGATCTAAATCAATTCTTTTTTTACTGAATTCCCATGCTTAGTGATACTTATGTCACCACTTGCAACTTCCTGTTACCACAGGCTAGCCCTTTGTTGGGATGTTTGTTTGTTTGTTTGTTTTGGTACCAGGGCTTAAACTCAGGTCCTTGTGCTTGAGGAGCAGGTGGCAGAACCACTGAACTAAATCCCCGGCCCTGTTGGGATGTTAAAGGATGTTCATGGTTCATTCTCTAGATACTCCCCACCCCATACACATGTCACTTTTGAGGCCATTGAAGTTTTACCAAATCTAAGGCAAAAGAAAAGAAAACTAGTGAGTTAAAAAATGCACACACACACACACACACACACACATACACACACACAAACTGAACTCATATCATCATGAATTTTTACAAGTCTGTTATTTATGGCATGAGTTTGGTTTTTGGTGCACTTGGATTAAGATGTTTTTGACCCTAAATCCTTTCCTTGTCACATCATTTCTCTGAGGCTACAGTTAAGAAGAGCCCTTACCGTTCCCATGAAATGATAAAGAGGTACAAAAGGGTCACTGGGTAGAAGTTAACTGCTAGGTTTGAGAGGAAAATATTGAGTGAATCACCTTGCTACATTTATGGATATGTTTACACTATAAAATGTCACATTTTGTACAGCTACTAGAGTGTGAGCTTTCTCTGACAGGGAGGTAACATGTAACTTTTTAGTGTTTGGTGTATGGTCACTATTCATTTGTTTATAAGTAAATAATAAATATTATATTGATAAATAATTTTCCATTGACTGGTGTCATCTATTACAATAATATTTGTAGCTATGATTTATGTGCATCTAAAAAGCTAGGAATAACAGATTCATGGAAGGTAATCATAATTCAGATCCATAAGATGATTTAAATCTCAATTGTCCAAAATACTTATTAAAAGTTCACTTGATAAGCAAAATTGATCTTTGATTGGAAATAATATTTGCTACCTATGATGTGCAAGTGTTCCAAGTGTATACAGTCATTTGAGGTATTCTGCATGGGAGATTTGAAGGCATACACGCTGGCACAATAGATATTAAATGCCTCTTTGATTGTGGTAGGTTTTAAACTAACTCATATCTGTTTTAGTTCAATATCTGAGTAAGGAAAGAACAGTTATTTTTTTAAAGTCTCCATGTGCATAACATGAAATAGTAAAGTAGAAAAATTTGTATATTTTCCCATTTCTTTATATAACAAAACACATGTAGAAAAAGACCTCAGAAACAGTCTTCTACTATAGATTTGTAAAGTAAAGAGAAATCTTCATAGATTGGACCAAACTTTTTCTTTCATTTGATCTTAAACTACATCTGGAGAAATAGTTTTTGTATGCTTTGATTTTTCTGAGTATCAGAGAGAGAAACTACTATATTACAAATTGCCACTATTGTTCAAAGCCATCAGACAGACCACATAGAAAACTTGATAAGAGCACTTGAAAGATTCTTTTATAGTGATAACTACAGTGAGGAGGATATAGTCCTTGGAAGTGAATATAAGGTGTTAGAATGGAGTGTTGTAGAGTATTTGAAACTATGATAGTTGTGGGTTTGGTTTTAACTCTTAAATTACTTTCAGAGCTCATCTCACTATCTTATATATCATTTATGTATTGATTAACTTGGAAGAGTATGCTACTAGATTATTGATTATGATGAAAAAGAAAAAAGGAATGCTAAGAACATAAAATGACACTAAAGACTACATATTAGGCATTTAATATTGTGGGAAGATAATTCTTTTCAATGTATTGCCCATTTTAAAATTGATATTTATTAGACACATTCTGGAAATAACAAGATTAAACAGATGAAATGAACATGAACCTAAATGTACCTCACAATATATCTTTTTATAGAGTACATACAAAATATATTAATAATAGACTAAAAGAGATAAGAAAGAGGGGCAGTAGTATGAAAAGATGTACATAAGTAAATCAATATTGGAGTTTTTAATATATCTTTATCTAATCTGAAATTTCAAGCAAATAAATAAGGGATAAGATTTGGTTAACATGCTCAAATTTATATATTTACCAATATTAATAGAACATATATATTTATAGAACATATATATATATATATATATGATCAACCATGTCTCAAGCTACAAATGAGGTTTTAATAAAATTAAAAATATATCTTATAGACTGTTTTTAGATCATAATGTTAAATAAAACCATGAAAGTGAAAGAATAAAGTCTTTATATGAAGAAATTAAAAGCTATCGGCATTATATTAAAAGAGAAAATCCTAAAGAAAATAACAAAATACTTATGCTTGAAAACAAATAATAAATTATCTTTCAGAATTTGTGACGTACATCTAAAATAGTACTTCCAGATAAATTTATAGCTTAAATATGCAACCAATAATAACTAAAGACAAATGAGCAAAACATTCAACATAAGACACAAGTAAAAAAGCAACTTAGTAAACTCAAAGAAAGAATTAGAAAAAAATAAGAACATAACTCAGTGAAATACAGAATAAAAATAACACCTAAATTATACATACTTAAAAATAGAAAAAATACTAAAAGACATTAAAACATACTCGAGACAATATTAATACATTATAAAGTTTGACAGAGAAAAAGATGAAAATTTAATTTGCTATTAACTATTAATGAAAATTGAAATGGCAATCAGAGCTTCTCAACAACAAAAACCAGAAACAAAATCACAGCAAACCCAAACTGCATCCTCAAGATCATACTTATCAGTTTTATAAGTACATATCATCCAAAAAAAGAAACAGGTAGGTTATTCTACAAAGGAGAGAGAGAGAGAGAGAGAGAGAGAGAGAGAGAGAGAGAGTGAGAAAGTTGCCTAATTTACTTTTAAGACCAGTATAACATTAATTGCTAGATGATAGTTTATAAAAATTAGAAACACACTTCACTTTAAATATACATAGCAAAGCCTGAAGTTAAATATTAGTTAAATAAATCCAGAGATGTGTGAAAACGTCATGTTTTTATGAAGCACAGTTTATTTACAAATGTGAGAATTGTTAAGCAGTCACTGTATAACTCATAACATGGTCTAATAAAGAAATCACAAGGTTATTTCAATAAATAGAACAAAAGCCTTTAAAATAATCCATCATCCTTTAATGATAAAATTCTTAGAAACAAATAGTAAAAAATAATCCTGCAATTACAGATTCTATGTAACAAAAGTTTAAGTTAACATCAACTTGGCAGAAAATTTGAATTTATGTCAGTTCTATCAAAGACCAGCAATAACATAATGTAGGGCAACAGTTTGTAATGGGCTTTCCTATACATCATGCTTGGTGTGCCAAAATTGCAAAGTCCTGACTGTTTTTTTTTTTTTTTACCTTGGTTACTTTTCAGGATTGCTTATGCAGCTAAAAATTCTGTAAAATGAAATAATACCTTGGAGGGATACATCACATAGTCCTGCAATACATCTGGGATCTTGCACAGTACTGTCTTCATTAGAGCTTGTTACAAAAGAGGCAGATTAGGGCCAGGGATTTAGCTCAGTGGTTCCAGTGCCTGTCTCGCAAGTGGAAGGACCCAAGTTCAATCCCTGGTAACAAAAAACAAACAAACAAACAAACAAACAAAAAAAACCCCAGGCAGATTAGTGAGCATATTACCTAGTGAAGTCAGCCTATAAATAATTGTTACATGAGCAATAGGTATAAAATTGAGAAAAAACACACAGTTCCACATGGAACAGGTTTTAAGAAGGAAAGAAAAGAGAAAATCAAGGCCACCAT
This sequence comes from Heterocephalus glaber, assembly GCF_053883595.1. Classification (NCBI taxonomy): domain Eukaryota; kingdom Metazoa; phylum Chordata; class Mammalia; order Rodentia; family Bathyergidae; genus Heterocephalus; species Heterocephalus glaber. The sequence continues at coordinate 16,127,983 of NW_028258327.1, read as the reverse complement.
CCCAAGCTCCTAGGGCAGAGAAGCTGAGTTGGTCCCAGAACCCAGAAGGAAGCTCCCCCTCTGCCATTCCATGCTCCTAGGGCAGAGAAGGTGAGCTGCTCGGGTGCCAGAAGCACCCCCCCCGCCCCGTGGAAATGAGAAGACACATGAAAAAGCCTCAAAAACAGACTTCTGGATCCCCTGCAGTAATCCCCAAGGGAAACGAGATGGAACAATCTGATATTCAACCACCTGGACTCTCTGAACTGGCAACAAAAGAGGATCTGAGAAAAATGAAATCAGAAATAATTACTCAGATAACAGCAAAGATTGTGTTCATGGTGCAAGACATGATTAATAAATCTAGAGAGGACACAGATAAAAAAATAGAGGATCTGAGGAACATGATGGAATCCCAACACAGGAAACAAATGGAATCCATAAAACAGATGCAAACAGATTTCCAGGAGATTAAAAACTCCATTGAAAGTCGGCACAGCAGAATGAACCAATGTGAAGATAGAATTTCAGATATAGAAGAAAAGATTGCAATTAGTGACCATTAGGAAAAGAAAAATTGCTTTAAAATTGTAAAGGAATATGAGAAATCAATCCAGCAGCTGCTAGATGATACAAAGAAGAATAACATAAGACTGATTGGAGTCAATGAAGAAAGAGGAGTGCAGATGACATAAAAAACTGTTCACAGAAGTGATGGCAGAAAACTTCCCAAGGAGGGGAAAAGAACTTGACATACAGATAAGTGAGGCATATAGGACTCCAGCTAGCCTTAAAAAAAATCTACACATAGGCATATAATAGTTAGGATTCCAGAAATCCAACAGAAGAACAAAATTCTACAAGCAGTGAGAGAAAAGAAACAAATCACATACAAAGGAAAGCCCATCAGAATCACAGCAGACTTCTCAATGCAAACCCTCAAGGCAAGAAGAGCTTGGAGTGATGTATTTCAAGCCCTAAAGGAAAACAGCCTCCAACCCAGATTGATGTACCCTGCAAAACTAACTTTCAAAACTGATGGAGAAATAAGATACTTTCATGATAAAGAGCACCTCAGAAACTTCATGAATATCAAACGAGCACTCCAAAAAATTTTAGACAATACCCTATGAAAAGACAATGAGGATCACAACCCCAGGAAACCCAGCAGAATAAATCCATTGGGTGTGACAAACTAAACACAAAGGGGGAGAATCCAACAAAAAGAAAAAGTCACGACAAGCCTTTTAAAACTTTTGACTTCATCTCCCTAATGAGCGTATAATTCAATCTTGTTATTGTACTGATTAATATTTTTCTGATTCTAGAGTTGCACACATTTCTTTGTGCTATACTGGCTATTTATCATCTTCTTATGTCTACTTTTTAATTGAGTTGTCTATTAATGAGCTCTAAGAATTCTTTATATATTCTGGTCATAGATTATATGCATTGTAAATATGGTCTGTTTAAGGACTACTTTTCATTTTAATGATGTCACTTAAAGTTCTAAATTTTGATGGAATCTCATTTATCAATTTTTTTCTTTTATACATCATGTCTTTTGTATCCTAGGTAGTTCTTGCCTACCCTGAATTCATAAACATTTTCCCTTGCAATTTCTTCTTAAAGTTTTATACTTTTAGGCTTTCATATTTAGGTTCATAAATCCCTTCAAGTTATTTTCATGTATAGAAATAAAGGGTTGAGCTTAATTTTTTATATACAGATACCAGGTGTTCTAGTGCCATTTGCTGAAAGCACTATCTCTTCCTTGGCTCTTGAATTGAGTTTATATTATATAAAATGCTAATGTTAAATAATCTTTCAAAACTCAGTGGACCATTTATTTGTGGTTCTATTTCTAGATTCTCTGTTTTATTCCAATGATCTATATGTCTTTCCTTACCACAACACTGCCTTGATTACTGTAGCTTTAGAAGAAGTCTTAAAATTAGGTACTAAATGTCTTCCAACACTGTTTTTGTTTTTTTGCTGTTGTTTTTTTAAAATTTTTCTAGGTCCTTTGTACTTCTACATAACTTTTAAATTTCAATATCCAATTCTTCATTTATAGCAAGTATACACAGACTTGAATTTTTATATATACCTTGTGTTTTCTAATCCTGCTAAATTCAAATACAAGTTCTAGGGGCTCCTAGAGATTTCTTAGTATTTTCTCTGTAGATGATCATTTCATCTACATATAAAGATTTTACTTCTACCTTGCCAATCCTATCCTAATTGTGTCATTTTATTGCCAGACTATTTTGGTGGGGCCTAGGTTTCAAAGTTTAATGGACAGATGAAGAGTAAGCATATCTGCCCTTGTTCCCCACCTTAAGGAGAAAGCATTGTATCTTCTCTATTCATATAAGGCATTCTCACTGGAAGTACGGAGTACATATCTTTAATCTGTTGAGAAGGTTCTGTTCTACTTCTAGTCTCCTGATGGCTTTTACTATGAACAGCTGTAGAATTTAGTCCAATACTTTTTCTCCAGCTAGTGACAGGATCATATGACTTTTTCCTTTCCTCTGTTAAAATGATGACTTTTGGGGGTGGATCTTCCAATGCTGAACCAACACTGCCATCCCTGTAACAAAACCACTTTCTACATCCTGCCAGATCTGACTTCTAAGAGTTTCTTTTGTTAAAAAAATTTCTATCTATGTTCATACTTTTTTCTTCTATTATCTTTGGCCAGTTTTAGGATTAGCACAATGTTGATTTCCTAAAATGAGGGGAGAAGTGTTTCTTCCTTTTTCTGCTTTAATTGTTTGATATAATTTATCATTTAAAATGTATATGAGCCTGCTGTTGTCATATAGGTAGGTTTTCAAGCTAGGAATATACTTTCTTTAATAGGTGCTATTCAAATTTTATATTTCCTCCAGAGAATTTCATTAATTTGTCTTCCAAGGTACTTCTTAGAAGTTGTCAAATTTATGTCAAAAATGATTTTTGTAATATGCTTTCTATATCCTTTTAAATTCTGTAAAATCTGTGGTAATATCTCCTAGATCTTGATATTGTAATTTAAAAAAATGTATAATTGATATTGTGTAACAGGAAGAAAAAGTCTAAAGGAACAGGGGAAGTGGGAGGGGTAGGGGAAAGGAAAAAAGGGAAAAGAAAAAATATGAGAAAAGGAAAAAAATGGAAACAAAGTCTTTGTAAATAGGGAAGGGTGGAGGGGGTGAAGGGAGGGCATGGGAAGGGGAAAAAAATAAGAACCAAGATACTCATGTAATGGTACAAGATCCCAATGATGAATGTAACTGTATTTTATACCTAAAATGTACCAATAAACTTAATGGGGAAAAAAAAGAAAAAATCAAGCAAGATAATTAGTTTTGCATTTAAAGACTTGGGGTCTCAATAGTTTTTCTACAAACAGCGTTTCTATCCCCAAATGAGCCCATTCATTTTTCTGGGACTTGTTTGTTTCATTTATAAAATGTGCAATAAGTTAGGATTCATGTTTCTCAAGCTATAGCTAAAGGAACATGAAACCTTCATGAATATGTCCAGATTTCTGTGGATAAAATAAAGCATTGGTATTTTGATAATTAAATATTTGAATTTTACATCTTCCTTCAGTCTATTTGCTTTTTAACTTTTGGTGACTGCTGCTATTCTTCTACCATACGTTAGCAGACAATAAAATAAATAAATTATGTGAATAATAAAATTCATATATAAACAAAAATAGTATATTCTTTACTGAAAAAATATGCTACTTTGTTTCATTTATGCTACTAGTTTACCTCAGTGCATTGAAAAGTAAGTTTTCTGTTAATATTTGTTTGTTTCTTTGCTGTAAAACTCTTGGTTTATGTCTTGTACTCTGAGTTACTACTTTGAAGATAATGATACAGAGTGTATTAACTATTCTTATTCTTTTGTTTTGTTAAGAAATTATTTTTATAAAATAAAAAAATAAAAAATGATGCGTACAGTTAAATGTGGACTTGGTAGTGATGTCCTATTTTGGCATGTAATGAAGTCTACTGTTTTTGCTCTAAAATTGTCCCATGTTGCTCTGAGTTGTGTAAGCCTTATCCTGGTGTTTCACAAAGAACACCCCAGCACCAGGCATTTTCTTCTGAACAAGTTGGAGAACACACTCTGCAACTCTTATAGTTATTTTTACCTTCATTAATCAATCTTTAAACTGCTATCCTATGAGAATAAAAATTATGTACCTGTAGAGCTTCTGAAAAGTTGAATAATAATGAGTACTTACTTCAGCTCTGGAGATATACTAAAACTAAACTAATTATCAGTATAGGACCCCACCAGCACCCTTAGATAAATTTTAACTGTTGAAAATTACTTTCTTGAAATTATTGGATTTTCTTTCAAAAAGTGAAATTTTTAGAAACTGCTTGTATGTAGCATTTATAACATATGAAATTTAGGTAGTTCATTCTAGACAATATATGTAGTAAATTCAACTATTAAAACAGTGGAGCCAACATTTTTTTGCAATCTCTGTAAAAAATATAAAATGACCACCTTACATTCTGACACAATAGCATTATGATTTCAACAGTGGGATATTTTTTCCCTTCTCATCAGGAAATACAACATACTACAGTGAAAATTTTGAAATCTATCAGAGTTTGAAATTTAATGTAGAAAAACTAACCTTTGTTTTACAACGGGGGAACACATACTTCAAACAAAATGATTTTAATGCACATTCAAATAAATGCATGGGGAGCTGTTGTTGGGGTCCTAGGAGTAAGTGTGTAGGAGGCAGCCACCATGAATACTCTTTCCAGTGTTTTATTCCCCCTGGGTTTAAAGACTGTAAATGAGAAAATCATATATGAGTAATCTAAGACTAGAGAAAATCAAGTCTCTACTCAAAAACGTTTCTCCCAAATGGCTTTTGGCCTGAGACTTTGAGAGTGACCCACTCTTCTCAAGGTGAGGGGTGACAATGTAGGAGCTTCTCAGTAAGAGTATATAGTCAAATAGTTTTCTACAAAATTCTTGGAACTCCTACTCAGAAAGACTTCCAATATAATTTTACACACATACATATAATGGACTGGTTCTACTCAATCCAAACTATTTGTATAGATAAGAAAGTCCCAATTTCTCCTATCTAGAGATAAAGGAGAAACAAGGAAAGTTGGGAAAACATTAAAAATACTTATTTAAAAAGGCTTTTATTGTATAATAAAAATGTGCATTTTATTTTCTAAGAGTTAAATAATAGAAAATTTGTTTGACCCCATACTTGCTAGAGTATTGTAAAGGGGCTTATGGAGTCTTTTATTAACCTGAAGATTTTGTTCAAAAATATTCGTGAGATATAGTAATAATATTTAAAGTTTCTCTGGATCACTTGAACATAAATGTTACAACTATAACATTGTTTACTTTTTAGAAGAAACATGAAAGAATTCTAATATGTTATTGTCATATATAATCATAATAGGGAGGAAGAGGATGTTTTCCATAGGGAGAGGGAGAGGATATTTTTCACAACGATAAAAAGATTATTCTTTCTGAATTATACACTAAATATTTCAGACTTGGCACCTCAATAATAATTTGCATTAGAAATTAAATTTCATTGAGCAAGTTACACAGTCATTTAAGCCCATAGATGATGGGACTATGTCTTTGCTTTCCCTAATTTTGTTGTACTTAAGTCATCTTATGTCACAACTGACTCTGGATCCCTTCAAAGTATCGGTAATTTTCCACTATATTTAAAAAAAGGTAGAAGGGAAGGGAAAGAAATGGAAACAAAGCTTTTATAAATGGGGAGGGGAAGAAGTGTTGAAAAGAGGGGAGAGAAATGAGAAAAAAGAATTACAGCATATTACGTACAGGTGCAAATCCCTATGATGAATGTGATCATTATGTATAGCAAATATGTACCAATAAAAATTCCAAGAAAAAGTTGAGCCAGCCTTCCATATTTTGGATAAATAAAAAATAAAATAAAAGAAAAATGATTTTTATCTTTGGTGTAATTGAGCCCCTGGGAAAAACAAATGAGTATCACAGATATGACTATACACTTGCCTCCACGACAGTTTTTTTTTGTAATTAGAGCTGCCTCACAGTTATCAAGAGAACACTGCTCATCTATACGAATCACCCTTTTTAGCTTTCACAATATGTTCCTGGACAGATTTGTAAGCTATTTGGAGCTACACGGCAGCTTTACTTGTGCTACGCTAGCCTGTGTCGAGGCAACTTTCTAAGACTTCCCCAGCACATTGTCCTGCGAAATGCAAACCTTCACAGAATCGACATGAATTTTTGCTGGAGTCTCAGCTTTGTTTTCAGATACATTTTTTCATCTCACAAAGGTAGCTATCTTAATTTGACAAGTGATAAGATCTCTCCCGCTAAACTTAATATTAGATTCTTCCTACTTCACCATCTCAGGAGGATTGAGTTAGAAATCAGTTGTTTATTTAATGTGAAGATACTGGTACTGAGACAAAACCATTCCTCTCTCTGTTAATACCCTGACAATGTGTTGTTATGTGACAAATCATGTGCCCACCTTGATGCTTTTAGCTAGCAATGAGTTGAATAAAAACCTTCTCCATTTGTTGCTATTGACAAATTAGCATAATGTATTTCCTCTGATGGCATTATGGAGATTAATGCTTTGAAAAAAAGAAGGACCAGAAAAGATGATTATCTGCTTTAAAATATTTCTGACAAACTTCAAATTAAACAAGTATCTTCAATATATAAATATAACTCATAGAGTGAGTAGAGATCACTCCATATGTGGTTGAATTTTAGTTCTTTAAATTATGAAAATGTGCTGTTTGGAGAAGTGGAAATGACCTTTTCCTAATACTTCTAATTTAGTCTCTGCCTAGAGGAGAGACAAATAGTTTTGGAAAACTTTTAATTTGTTCTATGAAAGAAATATAAACATTCTGCTCAGCAGAAATAACAAAAGTGGCAAGAATCTTCTTTCCATTTGGATTATTTCTTATCTTGCCTCTATTATTGTTGCAAATTAAACCTTTGTGTATGAGCTCAGTACCACATACAGAGGACAGTATTTACCCTCTTCATCTGTAAAGTGTTATATATATATATATATATATATGTATATATATGTATATATGTATATATACATATATATGTGTATATGTATATATACATATATATGTATATATACATATATATTCAAAACAAAATGAAGAATAATGAGTAATATGTGAATTATACACTTGTTAACTCTTTTGAAATCACAGATTCTAATATGAAGTTCTCCATTTCAAATATAAATTGATATGAGACAAATTTTGATGAGCAAATTCCTTAGTGTCAAAGACAAGTTAAAAACTTAAATACATGTAAGAAATGTCAAATTCCCATACAATCAATTGTTAGCACTTACCTTGTGCTTTCTCTGTATTAATGGCTATGGCCTTGTACTGATTGCCTTTTATTGACTGGTGAGTAGGATACTAGTATTATCCCCATTGCACAAATCATAAGAGTAACATGTGCAAGATTATGTAGCTAAACATTCTAGATTTAGGATTTGAATTAGAGGTAAGATTTTGAACTGCACTTAACTCACACATTATTTTGTTTTTTACAGTATAAGCAACACAAATACTTTTCAGATAAAATGATGCACTGTCAATCGATACTGTTTTAAATTATATAGTTTTAATTTGGAAGGCTAAGTACTCAGACTTTACTTATGGTATATAATTACCCAGTTTGGTCAGTTAATATATGTAAAAGGGTGTTAGAGTGTATAGGTGGAAGTTTAGCACCTTTTATTTATTTATTTATTTTGCTTAAATCCTTTTATTGGTACATTTTAGATACACAATACGTTTACACTTATCATTGAGTGCTTGTACCTGTAAATGATATATCTTTGTTCTTACTTTTTTCCCATTAACTGTGCGCCCTTCACCCCCTCCACCCATCCCTATTTACATAGACTTTGTATCCATTTTTTTCTTATAATTTTTCCTTTCCCTTCTTTCCTTTCCTCTTCCCTCCCACTTCCCCTACCTCTTTGGACCTTTTCTTCCTATTTTAAATTATCAATTATTCATTTTAATCATTTTAATAATCCTTATTTACACTTTCAGTTTCTCACACTAGAGTACTATTCGGTGTTTACACATGTGTGTCCTATTTATTTCACTTAAGAGTATAGCCTCAATACGCATCCATTTACCTATAAATGTCAATACCTCAAAGAGCTAGGGCTAGAGGTCCCATTTGACCCAGCTATTCACCTGCTGGGTATCTTCCCCAAAGAATTAAAAGAATCGTGCCACAGCCATATATGTGCACCCATGTTTATAATGGCACAATTCGTAATAGCAAGAGCTTGGAAACAGCCCAAGTGTCCATCAACTGGAAACTGGATAAAGAAGATGTGGGTTTTTTTCATTAATTTTATTGGTAAATTTAAGGTATGCAATATGATGACATTCATTATTGGGAATTTGTACCTTTACATGATACATCTTGGTTTTAATCTTTTCCCCTTTCCTCTGCCCTCCCTTAAACCCCACCACCCATACCTATTTACAAAAACTTTGTTTCCATTTCTCCTATTTATACCTTTCCCTTCTTTCCTTTCCCTTATCCCTCCCACTTCACCTTCCCCTTCCCCTTTGGACCTTTTCTTCCTATTTCACATTACTTATTATAGATTTTCATCCCGATTTACACTTCCAGTTTCTCACATCAGAGAAACTATTCGGTATTTACCCATGTGTGTCTTATTTATTTCACTTAAGAGTATGACCTCAATGTGCATCCATTTATCTATGAATGTCTCCAGTATATTTAGGTTCAGCATTGGGTTGTTTATTTGAGCTTACTCTATTTTTCTAATATGAATATTCACTGCTATGAATTTCCCTCATAAGACTGCTTTCTCTGTGTCCCAGAGATTCTGATATTTTGTATTGGCATTGTCATTTAATTGTAGAAACTGATTTCTTCTTTGAATTGGTTGTTCAGAAGTGTCTTGTTCAATTTCCATGTGTTTATGAAATTCTTGTAGTTTCTTTTGATATTAATCTCCAATTTCATCACACTGTGATCTGATAATATACATGAGATAACTTCAATTCCTTATCATTTACTTAAACATGTTTTATGAGCTATTACGTGGTCTATTTTGGAGAATGACCCATGTGCACCCAAAAAGAATGTGTATTCTGATTTTGTTGGCTGGAACACCCTGTAAACATCTGTTAAGTCCATTTGTTCAACAATTTGGTTAAATTCTAGTATTTCATTGTTGATTTTTTGTCTAGTTGATCTATCTGTGATAGTGGTGTATTGTGGAAACCAATTACTATTGTATTAATACTTATTTAATTTTTCATATCCATTAATATTTGTTTTATATAGTTGGGTGCACTAGTATTCAGTGCATATATATTTATGATTGTCATCTCTTTCTCTTGGATTGTTTCTTTACAAGAATGTAGTGTTTTTCTTTGATCTCTTAATTAGTACTGGTCTGAAATCCATTTTATCCACAAATAGGACAGCTACTCCTACTTTTTTTCAGTTTTCTGTCACATGGAGTATTGTTTTGTACCCTTCAACTTCCAGTCTATGTGTTTCTTTTTAATTAAGTGTATTTCTTGTATGCAGCATATTGTTGGATCTTGTTTCTTCACTTGATCTTAGCCAAAAGGCTGAGAAGCAATTGGATCTTGCTTCTTGACCCATTCTGCCACTCTGTTTCTTTTGATTGTTGAATTGAGGCCATTAACATTGATGGTTATAATTGATATGTATTGACTTATCCTTGTCTTGACCTTTTCCTGTTGTTGGATTCTCTGCCATTGAATTTAATTTCTTATCTTTCCTTATGGATACATTCTGCCAGGTTTCATGGGGTTGTGAACCTCAATTTCTTTTTCTAGGATATTGTTTAAAATATTTTGCAGTGCTGGTTTAGTATTCATGAAGTTCCTCAGGTGTTCTTTGTCATGAAATTATCTAATTTCTCCATCGATTTTGAAAGATGTTTTTTGCAGGGTACAGCAATCTGGGTTGGAAGTTGTTTTCTTTTAGGGCTTGAAATACTTCACTCCAGGCTCTCCTTGACTTGAGTGTTTGTGTTGAGAAGTCTGCTGTGATTCTCATGGGCTTTCATTTGTATATGATTTGTTTCTTTTCTCTTTCTGCTTGTAGGATTTTTGTTCTTCTAAGTTTCTGAAATCTTGACTATTACATGCTACATATAGAAATTTTTTTATCTCATCTAGTGGGAATCCTACATGCCTTCCTTACATGTATGTCAAATTCTTTCCCCCTGCTTGGGAATTTTTCTGCCATTACTTCTGTGAACAGGTTTTTTTAAAATTTCATTTCTACAATGTCCTGTTTATTCATTGGCTCCAATCAGTCTGATATTATTCTTCTTTGCATCATCCAGGAGCTGCTGGATTGATTTCTTGTGGTCCCTTACTATTTTTAAGAAATCTTTCCTTTCCTCTTCACTAATTGCAATCCTGGCTTCTACATCTGATATTTTGTCCTCACATTGGCTTATTCTGCTGAGTAAACTTTCAGTGGAGTTTATAACCTCCTCAATATCTGTTTGCATTTGTTTCATGGATTTCATTTGTTTCCTATGCTGGGATTCTGTCATGTTCCTCAGCTGCTTTATATTTTTTTATCTGTGTATGCCCTAGAGTTATTAATCATGTCATTCATTATGGGACACAATCTCTGTTGTTATCTGAGATTGTGGTTTTGAGTCTTGTTTACATGTCTTCTCATCTGAACAGATGCAGTCTGCTATGCCTTTGTTGAGGTAATTCTTTGCTTTCCCAGTGGGCTTCAATTGTCAGCAAACATCATAGAGGGTCAATTTCTGGTATCAGAATGATGGCCTTCTGGATCCCTGGGCTGTGCTGTTGTCCAGGCAGGGTTCTTTCTGGGTACTGTGCACACAGTGATAGTACTGGGGTGGGCCTGTGGCTAGGGCCTGTGCACTGCTCAGCTGTTGTCAAGGAGGACCTTTGGCTGGGGGCTGTTCACCTGAGTCACTGGAGTCTAAGCAGGGACCTGACTGGGGCCTGCACACACATATTGATGGTTTCTGGGTGGCCCTTATCACCTTTTAATAGGTAGAAGTAAAATAAAATGTGATAATAAATAGCAAAAATCAAGAAACTGCAGGGAATACCACAAGAGCAACTTGGTTTAAGTGAGAGAGGTTAGTGACAGCATCATGGTCAGAATCTCATTCCAGAGACCAGTTTGCTGAGGTTGAACAGTTGGAGCTAGGGGTAGCTCCCAAATGAATACTCTCCTTTCCATCTTCACTATCACAGCTCATTCTTGTGCTTTGTTGCTTATTTCTGTAATTAGGACCAATGTTTCTTTGCTAGACACCCTTCATTTGGCTTTCTGTATCTCTGTTCCCTAATTCACAAATCCATTCTCCACACTGCTGCTAGAAGATGTACTGTAACATTCAAAACCACTTCTCTCATTTTTCTATTTGAAATTGTTCAATTGCTTCCCATTGCCTTCAGGATAAAACTCAAACTCCTTATTCTGACATACAAGACTTTCTTGTGTGCTAGCTATAATATCCAAGTTAAAAACTCTGATGTACAAAAATGTAACTTGCTTTATTTCAGTAACTCAATTTAATTTTCCAACTTGGAATTCCATCTGCATAATGACAGACAATTTAATCTACACAGTTTCTAGGTTTCTCTTTCTAATTCATTCATTTTTTCAATCATCTAGCTTGAAATTCAATCATGATCAAGTTGTCTCTTATATAGACATTCTACTGACCACAACCTTTAGAAGGATTTGGAGTGTGATAGAGTAATGAGTATTTCTCATTATTCTACACTTTTCTTTGGCCGTATAAGTATAAATACTTTTATCTCAATGAAATGAGTGTATCAGCTGGGATTTGAAGAGTTTACAGGCTAATTACCCTATGGATGCTGACTACTCTCATCATGGGTTCCTGGAAATGGTGCCCAATTCTTCTTAAATATCTACTGGAAAATATATACCTCCTGATCTGCTGTGAGTTGCCTTTATTTTGGCTGTGTTGATCTTTAGGAAGTGACAGAAAGTCTTTCTCCCCACTAATGTCTTTTTACTGTTCATTGGGAAACTCAATCATCCCGTCCACTTTCATCTGGAAGTGTTAACTGACTTTTGCAGGGCTTTCTCTGGTCTTACCCCCAGACCTCTCATGCCATCTTCTTTATATTCTCTCACCACATCAGTGTCAGAAGTCTATTGGTGAGTAGTAAAAAAATATTATTCCTTGCCTGGACTCTACTAAATCTCAAAATAATCTTATCATGTTTCTACATGGCACTAAGTGATCTCAAAGTTGAACAAAGAGTGGTAAAAGGATCTTGTAATACATCTAGCTCCTTTCTCTCTCTCCAAAACTACTCACTTCAAGTTTGGAGGTCTTTCCTGGACCTTTTCTTGCTGGGTCAGAAAAGAACTCTGGTAGTGTTTTCTTTCAAATACATTTTTTAACACCCTTATAATAAGTGTTTCTGATTGGGAGCTGAAAATGTGGTGCATTCATTTTTTTTGAGTTAGCTTAAAAACTCCTTTCCAGTTGACCTGCTTTTCATGTCTTGAGTAAGCACTGTTGCTCAGGTAGGGCAAAAAGAAATGGGGAGAACCCATAAGTGACTATTCCAAATTATTATTTTGTGGCACATTCACTTTCTGCTTATTTCTTCTAGTTGTTTTTTTATTACATTATTCATCTTACAACACATGCATCTATGCTCTCTTGCATGTACACACAAACACAGACACACACACAAACACACAGCACCTGGCTAACTTTTAGTACTTTTAAAAAAATGTACAGTGAAGGGATAATCATACAACTTCTGAAATCCAAATATCTTTTCTGACTGTCTAGCCCACCATGAGCCAAGTTTGGTGAACCTCTTATTGTTTCTTTACAGTTTAAGCATCTTCACAATGGTACTCAATTATATTAACATTGATTCTGTTCCTTTTTATTATTCTCACTAGATTGAATTCTTTGATATTAAAAATTCTAACTTTATATCTATATAACACCATATTCGCCATTAGCCTAATTACTGGCACTAACTAGTTGTATGCATACATTGAATGGATAAATTAAAAAAAATGTTGAGTAAATTAGGACCTAAGTAACACAGAATAGTGAGGAGCAAAGGACTTCAGATAATTTTTTCTTTGTATATGCATCAAAAGAATGTTGAATATAACACTTAATCACTTTTTTAAAAGTGATATTTTAAAATGTTCATTATGAGTTCAGGTAATTTAAAAGGTATATTTCAGGATGCACTAAATATTTAAATATAAATATTGCATTATTTAAATGTTTCAAATGAAATGTAGATACCATGGTGATTTGACATAGTCTGCTCTTTACTTAAACAATATATAAACAAATGCTCCTTAAAAACTTGGAATTTTTATAACTTTTTTTTCTCCTTGAACTTACTTTTCAATTTGAATTTCTTTGCAGAATTTTGTTCTAAGGTGGTAAACTCATTTTTACAAGTTTTTGCCTAGCATGTATCATTTTTCTATGCACCAAAAATATTTAAATTTAACTTTTTATATTAATTTTTGTAACTATAAAGTGTAAATGTTTTCTTAAAGCTCTTGTTTATATTATTAAAACAAATATTAGCAGCATATAATTGATCAAAGCATAATAAATAAGAAACTTTTATAAGAAACATAAAAGGTAAATTTATTAAGAATGTCTCTCAATAAAAGTGATTGGATATGCTTCATGGTAGGTACATCTGTTCAAGGAGCTCTGTAAATTATTCCTTTGTTTTACATTTTAGGAGTTTTTGCATGAAAATTTGCCAACTGACTGATGGGTACACTTTTATTATCAATGGAAAAAGCTTGAATAAAAAAGGGAAAATGGGAAAGGGGAAATTGAGTATTGGAATTTTTTAAAGCAGATCCATTTTTGGAAGGAGAACATAGGAAATTTGAGGATCAAAAAATGGCTTCCTTAAATTAGCCTCTGAGTATCAATTAGAAAATCATTATAGGTTATGTGCACCTGAATTAATTTCAGAGTCCTGAGCTAAACCCAGGCTCAGTGGCTCATGCCTGTAATCCTAACAGTAAAGGAGGCTGAGGCAGGAAATAAAAAGGGGTGGGGATTTACCTCAGTGGAAAAGCAAGCCTGAGTGTGTCCTCCAGGTTGGATAAAGAAAAAAAAATCTTGATCTAGACGACATGATGTTTTTAGTAGGTAGGAATCACAGGCAAATTTAAGAGTTGGAATGTGTTTCCTTTGAAATAATGTTCATTTGTTTTGTTTTTGGTACCAGGGATCAAACTCAGGACCTTGTGCTTGTGAGGCAGGAGCTGGAACCACTGAGCTAAATGCCTGGCCCTCCTTTGAAATAATGTTAAGTTGAATTAGAGTTATAATTCTCTGCAGATATTTTGAACAATGGATTAAATAAATCAAAAATATTATTAGACAGCAATACATGGATATTATGCTGAGAGGTTAATCAAGAATATATTATATAATGTTACATCATTCTCTTTGATAAAGGACATTTGCAGATTGCTTACAATTTTTTTTTACTTAAAAGTTTCCTTGAAAAGAGCATACTAGATACATTTGAATCTAATTAAATAACAAGACCAATAAAAATTAGTAAAATTTAATATGAGGTGTCCAAATTTTGGCTAAAGTTAGATATACATTTATATATTGTATATAAAAACCTTTTTCATCAAAACTTTTTAAATAACTGATACTATTGTCTACTTCCACTAGTTTTTGCTCTTCTGAGCAATATTTTTATATGAAAATTTATTACTTACTTCCACTTCCACCCACTATTACAAGTAAATTGATATGATATCCATGCAATTCTGGGTTGACCATTAAGTTTGTGAATATATTACTGTAGCTTAACTTCCGCATTTCTTTATCTTACCAATCTCATTTAAATCAAGTCTTAGTATTTTAAAAAAATTTCTCTCTAACTCTTATGCTAAATCCAATTATTTTTACATTGCATACAAATTTCTCATGATCTACTGTGTTCTCCAAAGCCCTACCGGAAAAATACTGGACCTAGCTATTATCCTTACTGTTCAAATGATAAAGTGAAGGACAAGGAGGATAAGAAAACTCATCCCTTAATGACTCTCTATTGTTGTCCTCTAAGGACTATGTCTTCTAAATATCCTGACACTTAATACATTCACTTTTAAGAGGCAGCCAACCAATGGTCTTGCTCTAAAAATATGAGTCTTATTTAATGAAATGCTCCAAATGGGCTAATCCATAAGAATATGGAAAGGAAAGACAAAATGTGAATGAGAAGACACTGAACACTGAAATATTTCTATGAATTATCACTTTATGTGGAAATTCAGACACATGGACTTTTAATGTATAAAGTCTAGAGTACAAAGTTTGACCCCCAGGCCTTAATGTATTATGAGTGCATGCCTAGCCAAAGCCAAGGAGAAGCCAATAGCATAAAATCTGTTCTCATTCTCACTGGTGGGCAGGCAAGAGGAAGAGGATCAAGCATTTCCATGTTAACAGTATGTGGTGTTAAGAGCGGGGATGGGATGGGTGTCAGGAAGATGATGTTTTAAAATCACCAGTAGATGCTTATAACTAACTTATTTAGTTGTAATATTGCATGAACTATAAATTAAGGATACTGTTGAGAAATAGTCTATGATTTTTTTACCCCATTAGAATCATGTTTCCCCAAGGACAAATATTATGTAAATTATAAGGAGCTGATTTCAAAATTAATTATAGTGAAAAAAGAAATTTATACATGATTACTGCCTATATGAATGGTGTATATACATATAAAACAAAAATTATAAGGATAGAAAATCTCTACACACATGCAAATATACATACATTAAAGACGAATTCTGAACAGAATGAAAATATGATTGAATACTCTAAGTATTGCAATTATGGCTTCTAATTTGCTAGTTACTTTCTTCTCTACCTTGCAGGTTGCTGTTTGCAGATATTTATGGAGGGCACTGCCCCTGCTAGTAATCATGTGATGATTTAGAATCACAGACAAAAGATTCATGAATAATTAAACTCTAACAAATTATTAAGATGTGGTCCTGCTGCAATTTATTTGAGAACTGAAGAAAATATGCATTGTTACAAAGTGAATGGCTAGGAAATGACTTTCATAGAGGATGCAGGCGGTAAATGTGATGTTGATTCCCTTCTGTCCAGTCCGGTCTTTTCACTCTTCATCTTGGGTACCTACCTGAATACCGTCTCTTGAGGCATATCCGAAGAAAAGTCAGCATGCACTTTTGGGGCTACTCATTTAAAAGGAAATCTTCTGGGCCAGGGATTTAGCTCAGCGGTTCCGCCGCCTGCCTCACAAGCGCAAGGACTGGAGTTTGATCCCTGGTAGAGATTAAAAAGAAAAGGGAAATCTTCTCTGGACTTTCTATTTTTCCTCTTAATTTGGATCATGAAGATGCCTACATCCATCTTTTGCTGTTTAGATGAAGACAGAACCCTGGGAATGGCAAGCTGGCAAGATTGGAGGAATTTGAATTCCTGAATGACTTTATGACCTATGATTCTTATAGACTTTTAGATAAGGTAAAATATTTTTTAAGGTAAGATGAGTATGTTCTTGGATCTGTTAAAGATGCTCAGGATGTGTCCATGGTGGAAGAGAATCAAGGTAATATGATTCTATGTGGTAGCTTTCAGAAAGGGTATACATACAAGAAAAGATAGAAGAGACTAGTCCACAGAATAAATAAAAGTTTTAGAATGAAAAAATTTATCATTGCAGCAGTGCTGTCAAGTAACTTGATGCCCAAAGATGGGAGGAATTGGGGCCCTAGAGCAGTATATCTCAAACTTGAATATGCATCAGAATTACTTGTATGGCCTGTTAAAAAACAGATTGCTCTTTCCAAGTTTCTGATTTAATAGGCTTACGGTAGAGCTTGAAAATTTGCAATACTAGCACTAACATTCTCTGATAATGGCTGTCTTTTGAGAATTACTACTAAAGGTCTAGAGAGATCTGGAAAAATTTCTAATTTGGCTTTAGGTAGTTTTTCAGAGTCTTGACCTGTCATTCATCAAAGCAGTTTGTAGACATACTGAAAAGTCAACTGCAGTCATACATTGGATGCTACATCTGGGAATTAAAGAAGAGTCTGAGTCTGTAAAAGCCAAGTCTTCAGTAGCCTGAGCCAAAATAAACTGAAATGTGTAACTATCCACCTATTACCTATTAATTGCTTAGGATTTAACCTAAACATTTCTTTGCATTTTAATACAATTATGTTGTTTTGGGGCAATTGTTAAACAACTGAGTATCATGTCTTTGAGTAGAGTCTATAAAAAAGAGAAGGAAAGGCTTTGAATATTCATATTTGTAAAGAAAACAACTCTAGAAAAAAAGTATGGAGAAACTGGAGCTGAAGACTTCATATGGAGTGATTTTATGAACTTTGTTTTTGTGTTTATCAAATACAGATTTTATAACAACTATCCACCAGTGGGCACTAGAATTTGCTTATGCAGACTCAAAGTTGCCGAATTATTTCATGGGCTGCTTTTGCCAAGAACTCTTGTAGTCCTATTTTAGAATTCTGAAGATGAGCTTTTTCTAAGCATTCTTGGTCCTGTAAGCTCTATGTATTGTGGTCCCTAGAATCTGATAGTACTACTTTTGTCTCTGCAATCTTACCATTTTTTAAAAAGGTAATAATAATTTTTTTGATGATTCCTGAATATATGTCCATGTAGAATATTGGGTGTATATGTGTAAATACTGAATAGTTTCTCTGGTGTGAGAAACTGAAAGTGTAAGTAAGGATCAAAATGGATAATAGATGATGTGAAATAGCAAGAAAAGGGGCAAAGGGGAAGGGGAAGTGGGAGGAACAGGGGGAAAAAAGGGAAAGAAAAAGGAAAGAAAAAAATATGAGAAAAGAAAAAATGGAAATAAAGTCTTTGTAAATAGGGAGGGGTGGACAGGTTGAGGGGAGGGCAGGGGAATAGGGAAAAAAGTAAGAAACAAAATATATCATATAAAGGTACAAATTCCCAATGATGAATGCCATCATATTGTATACTTAAATGTACCAATAAACTTAGTGAATAAAAAAATTCTTTACAGATACTAATAATTAATTAAAATTCATTTGTACTACAATTCAATGCAGAGATTAAAAATTATAATACTGTGAACTGTAAAATATGCCACGAACAAATCACTATTTTCCTTAATATAACTTCTGTACAATATGTGTGTAGACACAGGCTCATATACTACTACATTTTCTGTAACTGACATGGAGATCACTTCCCTAAGTGCCTTTCCTTGCAATTGTGAAAACTGTAATTTTCCACATTTAGTCTCCATTTTATTTATCTGAAAATTTATTATATCTTTTGGCTATTGTAATATTATCTTCTCTAATTGATTAGTAGGAATCCTAGAAAGAAACAATGCGTGTTGCATTCATGGAGGTATCTCAGGGATTTACACAGTACACAACTCTCAGGAGGAGGTCAAACAATTGCTGAGTGGATGAGAAAAAAGTGAATCAGTGAGCAATGAATTAACTAATTGTATGCTCTTTGAAGAAGCATGCGTGCATATATTATGTATTTATAAGTATGTATATGTATGTATATCTGTATCTAGATATTGTGGGCAGACAGATATGAGTGGGGACTGGGGGATGGACCTGGTTAGCCAGGGAATTGCAGTTTCCCCCCCTGAAACAAAGGACTTTCCTCTGTACATGTGCAAGAAGGAAGCATGAGGTACTCTAAAGGCTGGAACTGTGGGAAAATTACAGAGACTCAAACCTAGAACTTTCCCTCTTCATTAATACATATGCAAAGGGGGGCAGTGAAGGATGGGAAGCATGGGAAAATAAAGGAAAAGGAGACCAAGAATCCTTTTGGGGGGGGCACCTTTCCTATTCTGTAATAAACTCTATTTTCTCTAAACTAAGACTGCTTGCACATGGTTTCTCATTATTCAAGCTGAGCTGGCAGAGTGAAAACTTCTCTTTGAGCTGCCAAGAACTAGGAAATCGGAGTTACAATATCTATATCTGTATCTATATCTATATCTACATCTGTATCTGTATCTATACAGTATCTACATCTATCTAACATCTATGTCTCTATACATGCACATACACAGACCACTTTTAATAGCATTTGTTTCATAAATTTTTAATGTTTTGACTGATATTAGATATTTCTTTTCTCTATCTACATTCATAAGAATAATATTAGTCTTAACTGTCATACTTTTTCTGCCCAACTACCATTTCTGAGCAGTATTTCTTTACAATAAAACTTTAATTATAGAGTTTACATAACTGTTAGCTCCCTTAGTGATGCAAGCTTGGGATTTTCTTTTTATTTGCAATGTTTTGACCCTCTACAGGTACTGTATTTCTGTTGGCTCTTGTTCTTGGATGGAACTGTTTGGAATACGTCTTTTTGCCTTTTAGTTTTGGTTAAGTATGAACTTATTCTTTTGTAGCTATTTTTTCCTTTTTGGGGGGTTATAACAGTGTTTCAGAAGCCTCCTGTTCTTTAAAAAAATTTTGATCATAAGGGAATTGGAATGTTATATTTCAAAAATTGAACACCTCATCCTGAGGAATGAAAGGCTTTGAAATGGAGGTGTCCCGTGTCCTTGCATTAGACCAGAGCTCAGAATCTGGAGTGACTTGAAAGCTGAGATATCAAAAGTGTACAATTTAGCTGAGTTTTCTCAAGTTGATCTTCAAGACATCTAAAATGCAAGCTTTGCTCATCTGCCTCTTTTCAATTTCAGTATTTTGTTCAGTTTCTGAAACATAGGAAGAAATTTTCAATGGAAAATTGTTAATTGAACCATGTACATTGTAAGAATGAAAGAACTAATAGTAACAAAATGAGATAATTTCAACATTTTCAAAGTTCCTGTTGCTTTTTAATTTAAATGATTTATATTCAATATGTATACTTTTAAAGTTAGCACATAATCATTATTTTAACCCATTATATGTGACAATGTGATGACCTATAATAATGTTTAAATCATTATTTATATAGTTGTTCCTTTATAATTTTATTTGACTATGGAAGGTTCTAAATTTTGCTCAAGAAATCTAAATGCAATGCTTTTACATCTTTTTTATTCATTAAGTTTATTGGTACATTTTAGGTATACAATATGATGATATTCATCAATGGGAATTTGTGTCTTTACATGATATATCTTGGTTTTTATTTTTTTCCCCATTCCCCTGCCCTCCCTTCAACCCCTCCACCCCTCCCTATTTACAAAGACTTTTTATGCACATTGAGGTCATACTCTTAAGTGAAATAGATGGGACACACATGTGTAAATACCGACTAGTTTCTCTGGTGTGAGA
This sequence comes from Heterocephalus glaber, assembly GCF_053883595.1. Classification (NCBI taxonomy): domain Eukaryota; kingdom Metazoa; phylum Chordata; class Mammalia; order Rodentia; family Bathyergidae; genus Heterocephalus; species Heterocephalus glaber. Next base: position 16,107,535 of record NW_028258327.1, on the reverse strand, counting down.
AACTGAAAATGTAAGTAAGGATCAAAATATATAATAGATAATGTGAAATAGGAAGAAAAGTTCCAAAGGGAAAGGGGAAATGGGAGGGGTAGGGGAAAGCAAAGAAGAAAAAGGAATAAATATGAGAAAAGGAAAAAAAAACAGAAATGCTTTTACATCTTATCAGGTTTTTTTCTTTTCATTTTAAATGTTTTCCAGTATCATTTTGTAACCGTATGTCTCTTAAAAATTATTGTGTAATTAAGACACATTCATTGTAAAAATGTGTCTGAAAAACGATGTTAATATATTTCTTTAACAAAAACATGTTTATGTTAATATTAGTTTTGTGACTTTTTAAATATTTTATCAACTTTAAGCATTTCATTTCTGGACTTCTTTAGTCTTTTCTGGGCACCTGAAATAACTCTTTTCTTTCCCGATACACTAAACTTCATATTTGTAAATGACACGGAAATCCTTGATTTTATAGGAAGAATCTTTAACCAGCCACTTACTCCAGTTTTCTAATTGAACATATTGTTTATTCTAATCTATCCATGTTTCAAACAACAGATTTTTTTTTTTACCAGGGATTGAACTTGGGTCCTTGCACTTATACAAAACAACAGAATTTTAAGCAACTATCCCTTCCCATAGAGTTACAAACATTCTCAACTGACTCTTACAACTTGCTAACAAAATAAGTACACATAAAATTAGTCATAAATTTTATTTTTAAAAAAATCAAATAAATCATTAGAATAATACACTTGAATTACTTTTGGAGATGTAGAGATAAGGGATAACATATATTTGTATGTTTCCATAGTAGAGTATTCAGTGGTTGTTTTTGAACAATAAGATGGAGATAAAGCAGAGCAACAAACTTACTGAGCTGTAAGTTGCAGACTTTTGACATTCAGGACTGCTGAAGTGAGAGGCCTTTGTAGGTTCAGAGTATCAGAGAAGGGCAAGTTTGTGTATGTGTGTGTGTGGGGGGTAGTGGAGTCAGATGTCTATGTGGATGGTTGTAGTTCACTATAGTTTTTGCTCAAGCTCTAGGCTATTTATGAACTGTAGAGACTTGCTAGGCTTTATCAGAGAGCAGCTTATGCAGGCAGGCAGGAGCTGTAGTGTAATTGGAGCAAAGGATCTTTATTAAAGATATTTGGTTGAGTCTTCAAGAAGGCCAAGCTTTAGGAATAAAGACCAGGACCCAGAGTAGGGGTAACACTCTTAGAAGAACAATCAAAGTAAACTAGAACTACTTTATCAAAAATAAAGACAGATGTTTCAGAGGCCTAGACTATTTCTCTCTATTTCTCTTCCATCTCAGTGCATGACTGTCAAGGTCATCAACTGAATCAAGCAGTCAAAAGTGGGAAAATATAAGGTATGCACACGAGAGATTTTTAAGAGCCAGACATGGATGGAGTGTACATTATGTCTGTTCATATTCTGATACCTGGAATTCGGGTGCATGGCTATGCCAAACTCCATGGGAAACTGGTAAGATATTCTGCCCAGTAAGAAATAGCATCAAGTTTGCTGTGTGATTAGTCAATTTCTGAAACACTTGCAATGAACATTAAAAAGTTGAGGGCTGGTGGCAAGGTTGAGCAGGAAGAAAAATTGCATGGTTTTCATTCTGTAGAAACAGAGTCCACTATGAAGTACTCATCTCATCTTATTTTTTAAATTATTAGTACGTTTGCTGTACATAATTATTACATTCATTGTGGGGAATTTATATATGTGGTGTAGGCATTCTGTTTAAGAGGAGCTGCTCAACCCTTTCCCCACTGTCCTCAGAGAGAACATTTCTAAAATTATGTGATTAATGTCAAGAGATCTTACTGTGGAGATGATTGCACTGGATCGAGAACATTCATTTTTCTTAAGCCCAGGATCCAGTTGCTTTGGTTTAAGTTTGCTCTAGGTCCACCTAGTTGAAATGAAAAGAGCATCTTCCAGGGACTCTGTCCCTCTGTTAGCAAGAAGTCAAATATCTGAAACTTTGCCTTTTCTCTGATTAAAAACATGTGCCTAAATTCTTTGTCTGTGCACTCACAAAGTAAGCAACATATTAGGAATTTTAGAAACTGAATGATCAGATATGTGTGGCCCCTTGATAGTTTGTATGCAAAATAAAAATGTAATCTAAGGCAGATAAATGTAAAGATATATTACAGAAAGCAGCCATACACAGCAAGTTTTCACAATATTATCAGACATTTAATATTCTTCCTCTGCCTTTCTGCTTACTGGCACAAGAACAAGATGGGGAATGAAAAGGAAGAGGAAATGTTCTGAAAATTCAAGGAGATGGAAATCCAAATATCAGAGCAGTGTGTGGAGCATAAATGGGCATTCCAGATAAACTCAGGAAAGTCCCCTTTTGTCTTCATTAATGGTGATGATCCCATTTGTGTGGACCTCTAGAGTGCATTTAGATTTAATGTTCTCTTCAGCCTGATTCATAAGCGATTGAAGATCCTAAGAGCAGAAACTGAATGATGCCTAGGAGCTTATCCTGAGCTTTGGAGAGATTATCCCCCAAGTTCGCTGGCAGGTCTGCAGAAGGTGACCTGCCTCTTATCTCTGAATGCTCCACACTGTGGAGATCATCCACACCATTATGACCCTTACTGAGGGTAAATGCCTATAAGCAGCTTTAGATAGAATATATATGGCATGGGCCTGGGGCAGGAAATTTCATCACCGCAATGTCTCTGCTGGGCACTTGTTTAGAAACATTGCTCACATCTTTGAGTTTGACAGGAAAACAGCAGCTGTTTTCTGATCATTTGGCCATCTGTTCTTTATTGCTTATATTATTAACATTTACAAGGGCTAATTGGTATTTTGAAGTGACTAAGATGATTGATCAAGGAATACCTAACTATGTTAATCATGATGCCTGCTTTAAAAATGACAGAGGCAGCAGTAACATAACAGCTCGACACTGAAACAGCCTCCTGGCCAAATTCTAATAAGGGAGTAAAATTTTTAAAAATCATTTTTCTTTCTCTTTTTTGAAGTTAGCCAAATTTTGTCACTGTCAGTGCACTTGAATCCTCCCTGATCATCGTAGACAATAGCAATCTCTTTATAACTCAAAGCCCTTCTGTCATTCCAAAGTCTTTCTAGAAATTTAAAATTTATTATTATTTTTATTTTTCTTTGTATTTGCTATTGTACCTTTATGTTTGGTGTCATAACACTGCATTTCTGGGCCAAGATTGTGTTTTCTAATTTTGTCCACTTACATAACATGTAAAATATTGGATAATAGTCAGCCTTGAGAGATTATACCCTCAATATTTGAGAATAGACAACTTTAGTCTGAGTCAATTCTCAATAATAAAATAATGGCAGGGATTCTTCTCCTGAATGTGAGGGCTGTACATTGTTAAAATTACTGGTTTATTCAACTACCATTTATGGAAAGCCTACCAGGTACCGTTGTCTTGCCTGAATCACTGTAATTAATATCCCTCAACATTTGTTGTGTAGTTAGCCTTTTCCACCCCAATTCATTCCTCACACCATAACTAAAGTTAAAACACTTTCCGTTGTGCATTTCCATTAATGTTACTGTCATGATTAAAATCTTTCACTAGTTTTCTCTTTCTTTCAAGATAAGTAGCATAACAATGTCCATTGTGATGTGACTCCTATAGGCCTCCCTGCTCCTGCCCTATTTTCTATATTAGCCCAATTATTTGTAGACCTTTATTTCTGAAATGATCTCTCTTGCTTCCTTGCTTCTGCACAGGCTTCTCTGGAATGCTGCACTTCTCCCTTTTTCATCTGAAAAAATATTATAAGAAAACAAATGGTTGAGAAAGTGTTTTTCTCCACCTCTCCATCACTGTACTGATTTATATGCTCCTCTTTTATATTCTTACATTAATGCATCAATCCCCATCTCTCTGCAGCATGCCATTGGTTTGTTTGTTCTCCTGTATGTTTTAACTCATGGACGGTAAATTTTATGTCTTTTTTTTTTTTGATTTATACAATAACCACAGATTCTGGCATTTAGTAGCTATATAATAAATATTTGATGAAATATATAAATAAAACATCACAACAATAACATTGGTAATTGCTAATCCTTTTAAGCACTTAAAAGGTAAGTACAAAGTGCTCTTGACATGCCTGCAATTTGATCCTTATAATAACCTTCCTAGGTAAGCAGTGCTATTTTTTCTCTACTATTTGTCTCAGCCTGTGCTTAGACAAAAGAAGGGTCAAACAAATATTTGTTGGGCTGTGCTATAGCTCAGTGGTGGAGCTTTTGCTTAGCATTCACAAGGCCTTCCTTTGGATCCCCATCACACTCAAAGAAAAACTCAAAAGTTGTTTAATATACTCATTTTACTGGGATCACATTCAGGCTTAAAGAAATTAAATAAGTTTTACAAAGTCTGGTGCCACTAAATATTATACTCATAATTTTAAACCTGTAAGTTAGATTCCACCACCCGTGTTCTTTAGCACTTTTACATCTCACATATGATGTAAATGTTATATACTGACAGAAACAGGATGTTAATATTAGAACAAAATGATAATAATTCTAAATCATTATCATCTATAAGACATTATGATGAAATTCATATTTAAGTGAAGGATAAATGAGTAAACAAGTAGCTGTGAGAGCGCAGAGAAATGCAGTGTAACTCTGCTCTAGGACACAGGAGAATGTAATGGAACCCAAGGTATTAAGTTGAACTTTGAATAAGATCAGAGCCATTCTCAGTGATGGGATAACATCACATACAGAATGTCATAAATGCACAGATATTCTGTCATGATCTTGATAAGGTGAGCGTGACTAGAGTGGAAATGATGGAAGTGAGAAGATAATAATATCAGTTGGATTCACAGAGCTAAGAAAATGCCTTGAATTTCATGATAAAGATTTTGGGCTTCACTTTAGAAATATAAGGAATTTTAGAAAAAAGGAGTAAAATGTTTCTGACCTCTGATTTAGTAACATATAAAGGCAATTTCAGAAGAGAAAGATACAGGTATAGAATCCATCAGGAGATCATTTCTAAATTCAGAGAAGAAAAGACAAAGATTGAACTGAGGAAATAACAGTGTACCATTAATTATGATGTCAACTTAACTGAATGAAGAGAAGTTTGGTGGATGAGTAAACTCCCTTTCTTGGTGTTTCTGTGGGTATTTCCAGAGATAATTGTCATGCAGTTCACAAACTGAAGCGGAGAAGACCTTCTAGATTGTGGGTAGCACCACCCAATAGGCTTATAGCCTGGATGGAATGAAAGAGGAAAAAAAAGGAGGGAGTCAGTCTGCATTTTGGAAAGCACTGCAATATTTGAGAATGTGCACCTCTTGCTACTGCCATCACCCCTGGACGTCAAACTCCAGTTTCTTCAGCCTTCGATGCAGACTCACACCAGCAATTCCCCAGAAAGCTTCCTGTCCTTCAGTCTTAGACTAGTGATGCATCCTGGATCCCTCTTGTTCTTTGGCTTCCAACCTCTTGGGCCGAACAGCTACTAGATACTCTGGCTCTTCAGTATGCAGTCATTTTGGACTATCCTGTCTCTGATCCTGTAAGCCCATCCAATAAATCTTGCATAATTTTGCACATATTTTCTATTGATTCTGTTCCTCTTGAGAACATTAGCCAATATAGATGGAAATCCAGATGTGGCTATAAAGTATATTGCAGATTAAGAATCTATAGGATTTCAGCATTAGGTGAATATGGTGGTAAGAGAGGAAAGGGCCATAGGGATTTCTTTTAGCTTGTGGCATCATAAATCCTTGAGCTACTTCACTAGGATTGATAGAACATTGTTTGTCGTCAGAGAGCCATATTATAACCATAGTAGCCCTGCTTATTTATTATTGAATTACATTTGTATCACACCTATTCCAGAAGTTATATGACAACCCATAGTAGCAATCATATATTTTGTGTTTTCAAATAATAAGAAAATTATTCTTTACTTGTTAGAAAGGGCAGGATCAACTTACTTATCACTTTCTTCTTAAGGAAATTGCATTTTCTTTTTTGCTTGTTTTTCTCATACCAGTTGCCTTATAACAAATCAAAATCTGGCATTCAATAATCTGGAAACAACAAAAATTTAATAGATAGAATGTGGGAAGCAAAGATATTGAAAGGAAGTTAAATTTTGGTGTTTCTGGTCAGATAATAGAGAAAAAAGTCAAAGCAAGATGTAAAATGCTGCAATGCGATGCTTATAAGACAGCACTGTATAATTTTCTTAATTTTCAAATTATACACATAATCTCTGCAGGTAGTCTACAAAGAGATGTAGGTTTAGCCTAAAAACAATTCTTTTTAACACCTTGTAGAATGTGGTTCTAAATTATGTGATTTATCTATTTTAATTCTAATCTAAATTTATGTGTATAATTGATAATTATTTCATCATTTAAATAAGATCTGTGGTAGAAAACCTGATTTTTTTCCTGAAATAGTTTGTTCTAATTGCAATAGGTTAGTATTCCAAGTATGTTACTGTGAATAAAATCTTTTTATTATGTGCTTCTTATTTTTACAACATAATTATAATTTTTATTTTTTATTAAACTGACATGCTATTTCATAATATATATAGATATATGCTTATAGATTGCTCTTTCTCTTTCTATATTCTCCTCATACCAACACACACACACACACACATACACATATGCATACCATAATATATTTTCTTAGAATACTCTTTCTTTAGTACATTCATTTTTTTGTCTTGGTTATTGTTCGCTAATTTAACTCTCACAGTTCTGTGTATATTAAAAGTCCATAAGTACCAAGTCCAACAATGCCAAGGTACAGTAGCTACTAAATAATGTTTGGGATATACCTCAGTGCATTAGTTACAAATTATGTGAATTCATCTGATAGTGGCTATAAAATTTGTCCAGATATCTACGCTCACCTACTAAACCACCAGCACCATGAATGGAACTGGAAAGGATTCCAGTACTACAAAGAAATGGAAACATTTAATTAAGGTGCTAGACTCTTCCTTCTCAATTCCACCCATTTTCTCTCCATGAGCTGTTGACATCCAATTTGCTATAGCAAAATTTCTACTAGATAACTATAGTGGGTGCTGAAAAGTGTTACGCAGATCTCCCTTCAGATCCAGGCATTTATTCCCCAAGCTCCTGGAAGTGAAACCACTGACAGGTGAGTCTCTCCTCAGGCATGGCTCTTGGCCCAGCAGAGCTGCCTCACCCAAGGGAGCAGCCCTCATTCAAGGATAGGATCTTGTGTAGGCTACGATTTGTGACTCCACTGTCTCAGCTGGGGCAATCTCTGCAGGGTCATCCCAACTTCCAAATAAGCCATGGGATTTTCTGAGACCTCTTTAGAAACTGCATCTCCATCTGTCTTTTCCTTTTGCCTAATCCTGTTACTCTTGCTCCCTCTCAGGGGTATATTCCAGAGCACTCCACCAAAAAACACTTATTTGACAACTTCTATCTTAGAAGTGGTCTGGATAATATTTTTATTTGTTTTAAAGAAAAAAAAACATTTTTCCATTATGTGTCCTGTTCTTTCAAGTGTGATTAAATACAAAACCCCCACAAAAAACAGGACAAGAGAGATGCTAGCCTGTAAAGAGAGATTGAGAAGTGCAAAGATTACATTATTTTGAAAACAGATATTTTGACTGTGCCTGAGATTACTGTGTGGCTGGGAGAATTCTCTAAAATTATATGCAGGGCCAGGGATTTACCTCAGTGATACAACACCTGCCTGGTAAGCACAAGGTCCTGAGACCCAATACATACATACATATATATATGTAAATAAAACTAGAAATAGCGTAAACTCAATGGAATCATTATTAGTACACCCTGATCCAAAAACTTAACCTATTATTTAGTTGGCTCAACCATAATTTCTCTCTGGAGTTCTTAAGAAATTCATTGAGATAAAGAATGGTACAAAGTTTTTGATTCTGTTTATTTTGAGTGCTGCTTATGCTCAGATGCCTAGATTTTTTTGTTTGTTTGTTTTTTGTTTTTGGTACTGGGGATCAAACTTAGGACCCTGCACTCCTCAGGCAGGCAGCAGAACCACTGAGCAAAATCCCCAGTTACTAGATTCCTAGATTTTTGAATGTGTGTATCTTTAAAATATTATGTTTTCTGAAGAGTATATGTGAGAACACTAGCTAAATTTTGAAATTCCTACTCTCCTATTTTAACTTTATTGTGGCTATTGTTTGATGTGTCAAAAATGTAAAATTCTGTAGACATTTCATGTTAACTTTTTTGGTTTATGTCAAAGAGTAATTATACTGATTATTGTGTCCCTTAAGTTGCTGACTAATAATTTACTTTAGCATCACTATAACTATACTGGACAAAAGGTACTTACTGTCTTAGTTACTCTTCTCATCGCTGAGACAAAATAACTGACACTAAAAGTTAAACGAGGAAATATTTATTATAGCTCACAGTTTGTAGAGGTTTCAGTTCATAGTTGGCTTGCTCCAAGACAGAGTGACATGGAAGAGGAGTATCACAGAGGAGAAACAGTTCATGATGGGCAGAAGACAGCAAAACAGTGAAGTAGTGAAGAAACAGCAAGCAACAAGCAGTGACAGTAGCACCCTTCTTTCTGTCCTTTATTTTCTATCTAGGCTACCTGCCCTTAGGGGTAGCACTCACACTCAGGATAGGGGATCCTTAATACTAGGATTGCACCATGAATCAATCTAAGGTTCATATCCTTAATCTCAGCATCATACACTCTAGATTGAGCCACCTTCAATGAGAAAAACTCCACATATGACTGCATGAGGCTTTGGGGGGATATCTAGACACAAGCCATAACAGTCTACCTCTGGGCCCCCAAAGACTCATGCATATCCCTTTATACAAGAAACATTTAGTCCATCTCCAAGAGTTGCCAGAGTCCTAACAATTTTGGTATTGCTAAAAAGTGCAAGTCTAAAGTCTCCTCAGACTTAAGGCAAACTCTTAGCTTTGCACCCCTGTACAAATGAAAAGAATGTTAAACACTTCCAACATACAATGGCACAAGATAAACATTCTCATTCCAAATAGGGGAACAGAAAGGAATGGGACCAAAGCAAGTCTAAATTCCAGTAGAGTAAACATTAAGTTCTATAGTTCCATGTCCAACATCTGGGGCACTCTGTTGCAACATATGAACTCCAAAAGGCTTGATCTACTTTCCTCAATCCTTGCAGTTTTCCTCAGATGATGCATGTCCCTGGATTCTCCAACCTTTTGGGGCCACCACTGCCCCTTCAGCTCCATGTTCACAGTTTCACAAACTGCTCTCTCGGAGCAAACTGCCTGACCTCATAGGTCTCCTTCTGAAATCCTGGTAGAAGCCTTCCTGACCCCACAAGTCTCTCATTCCGCATGCCCCTAAAACCAGCACCACATGAATGACACCAAGGTCTGCTGCCAGTTAGAGCAGGAGCCAGGATTCCTTCTCTTTTGCCCATAGGGGTTGAATACCTGGATCTTCAAACCTTTTTGACCTCTTCCCACAAGCCAGAGACTCCTGATCCACATGTTTAGGTATGGTCAGTGCAACGACCCCACTTCTCTGGTTCCAAAATGTTTTCTTTTGTTGCTGACACAAAATATCCAACACCCAAAGTTAAAGGAAAAAAGGTTTATTCTAGCTTACAGTTTGTAGAAGTTTCAGTTCATAGTTGGCTCTCTCCAAGGCAGTGTGGGATGGCATAGAGGCATCACATGGAAGAATCAGCTCATGGTTGGCAGAAGATAGCAAAGCATTGAAGTAGTTAAGAAGCAGCAAGCAACTAGCAGTGACAACAGCACCCTTCTTTCTGTCCTTTATATTCTATCTAAGATACTCAAACTTAGGGGGAGCGCTCATACCCTGGATAGTGTACCACTAATCTTAGCATTGCACTGCAAATCAATATCAGGATCACTTCCTTAATCCCAGCAACAACACCCTAGATCCAGCCACTTCTAAAAAAGAAAAGCTCCACCTATGACCACATGAAGCATTGTGGAAGGGGGAACAACTAGACACAAGCCATGACACTTATGGAAGTGAAGAGGGCTCTGGTCCAGGATTGGGCAACCTTATTGAACTAAGGCTCTTATAAAAATGATGCATCATGGAGGGAACTTCTGTTAAACTGAGTGCTCATATTTTTATTTGGCAGAAAGCAGAGAAACAAGAGTGGTGGGGTCCCAAACTCCATTTTGAGGTCATGACTCCAATGACCTAAGGACTTCCAATAGGTCCTACATTCTAAAGGTCCACAGCACTTCCCAATAGTGCTACACTGAGGACACACTTTTAAAATATGAGCCTTTGGAAATCTGTATTCAAATCATAGTATTTCACCTCTGGCTCCCGGAGTCTCAAGTCAACTGTACCATCATTTCTAAAAAGTCCAAATCCATGATCTTCTCCAAAACTTAAAGCAAATGGCTCTGGGACCCTACAAAAATAAAAATAAATATGAAAAATAAGATGCATTCTTCCAAGATGGAATATTGGAATAGGCACAAGGTAAGCATCCCTATTTCTAAAGGAGAAAGAGAAAAATAAAAACTGGCTCAAAGGAAGACTGAGACCCAAGGAGACAGAGCAAATTCTAAAGCTCCACATCCAGAATTCAGGGCACACTTTGATGGGAGGGTAACTCTAGCCACTTGGCCAGGCTCTTGTGCTGGCTCTGCACACTGCTAACAGCTTTCCTTGGCAAGTGTTGCACATTGCTGGCATCTCTATTTTCCTATGTGCTCCATTGCAGCTTCATTCCCACAGCTTCCTTAGTAGGGACTGTGATGCCATGCACACTGCCAGATCTCCCTGACTTTACTTTGAAATTTCAGTGGAGACTGTCCTGACCCCATAAGTCCTGTGTTCTGCTCCCTTGCAAAAATCAGCATTACATGGTTAATGCAAGAGTACTTTCTTGGCTGAATACAGGGAAATGAATCCTGAGGCACTTCCAGTCATGCAGGCCATTTTTCTTGAAATAATTTTCCCCTGAAAATCTTTGCCACAAATTTGCATTTCTGAAACTCTGAACCAGAGAAAGGAATGGAGTTACAGATTTCTGAGTTCAGTCTTTTTTGTGTTTAAAAATTTTTTTTATTAGTACATGTTTGCTGTACGTGATTACATCTCTTGAGTGGACTTGGTACATTTACATAACACATCTTAATTCCTTTTTATGCCCTTTCTCTCCCCTCCTTCCTCCCTCCCTCCATCTCTTGATACCTTCTCCATTTGAGAAAGATCTATCTCACTACTCCCTCTTATTTATTTTATTTATAATATAGGTTTCTCCTATAAGAGAATTTATGAGTCTGTCCATTTCTTCTGAATTCTCCAATTTATTGGCAGAGAGATTTGTGAAGTTACTAATCATTCTATAGATTCTGGAAATGTTTGTTGTGATTAACTTTTCCATTTCTAATTGCATCAATTTAGGTATTTTCTCTCCATTTTGGGGGGGTTACATTGGCTAAACGTTAGTCTATTTTGCTGATTCTTTTAAAGAACCAACTCTTCAATTCATTTATTCTTTTTATAGTGTTATTGGTCTTGATTTCACTGACTTCTGCTCTGATCTTTATAATTTCCATCCTTTACTAGCTTTGGGTTTGTATTTTTCTTATTTTTCTAGGATGTTCAAGTGCATCATTATTATGTAATTTATTTGAGCTTGCTCTGTGTCTGTAATGTGGGCATTCACAGGCATATACTTTCTTCTTAGGACTGATTTCATAAGTTCTGGTATGTTGAACTCATATTACATTTAGTTCTAGAAACTATCTGATTTCTTCCATGATTTCCTCTGTGATCCATTGTTTATTTAAGAGTATATTGTTTCATTTCTATGGATTTGCATAATTTCTGTTTTTTTATCATTGATTTCTAGTGTTGTTCCATTAAGAGGTGAAAATATGCATGGTATAGTTTCAATTTTTTTACATTTACTTAAGCTTGTCTTATTGGGTGAGTATGTGGTCTATTTGGGAGAAAGTTCCATGTGCTGATAAGAATGTGTATTTTGTTGTTGGGTTGGATGTTCTGTAGATATCTCTAGCTTGCTTCTCCAAACTCTTCCAAATTCCTACCATGAATCAATTCTAAAGGCAGGAATATCTTATTATTATAATAATGGACACACTGCCTGATACTAATTTTTGTATTAGTCAGTTTCATATTATTATAATGTAATACCTGGTGCAGTATACTTAAGAAATACGGACTGGTTCATTTTGGCTGATTCTAGTGGTGCAAGTTAAGTTTAAGCAGGATTATTGGCATGGATGGGAGCACATGCAGAGTGAGCACTCACATTTTGATCCAGAAAGCAGAGAGAGAAAGAGAATGGAACAGTGTAGTTACACAGTCCCGTTTGAAGTTACACATTCAGTGACCTTAGGACTTCACACAGAGCCCAGTCTCTTAAAAGCCCAGAGCAACTCTCAATAGCACTGCTGTCCAGGCCTGCAGTACACAGAACTTTGGGAGATATTATGCATATTCAATGTATAGCAGCCTCCGAATCTATAGTTTAAAGTACTGATGTGAAAAGTACACTAGGATTAGTGTTCAGACTCAATATTAGGGCCTTTAAAAGTCATTTATGGGACAGAATCTCATAAAAATGTTATGAGGTCCTTTGTTACTATTTTTGTGAACCATTATGTCTAAAGTCCCTTTATGATTTTCCCACAGAAAAACGTATTTATCTTCATTCTGTCTTCCCCAAAATAAGGGAAAATACTCAAGTAGGAACTGAATCTTTATCAGAGAAGAAAAATATCTGTGGGAGTTTTGGGGTTTTACTTATGATCAAAATTTGTATAAACATATTTGAAATTCTAAAAAAATTCTAGAGTATTGTTTCTCTTATACTGTGCAAAAACTAATAAAATACATGTAAAATAATCCAAAATTAGTGATAATAATGTGTGTGTGTATTTTTTGTTTTTTGCTTTTGTTTTTTTTGTACCAGGGATCAAACTCAGGTCCTTGTGCTTGTGAGACAGACGGCAGAACCACTGAGCTAAATCCCCAGCCCAAGTGTGTGTATATTTTTGAACACAAATTATAATAGCAGCCTTAAAGTACAAACATAGGGGTATGATGTGAGAAAGGAAGAATACAAAAATTGCAGGATTTTTGTTGTTGGACTAATTTAAAAAGCCATCTTAGAATTACACATTTATTTTGTGATTATTTACACAAATTATAAATTTTAATTAATTGAAGATATATGCTCTAACAGGAGAATTAAAATGGAGTCAATTGAAAACAAATATTATATCAATAACTCTAAATTTTCATTTCTTTATGATGTAAAATAGAATTGAGATTGTTCATGTTCAGTTAAACAAAGACAATAAGTGTAATGAGCATTATGCTCTATTGAGCTACCTCAATAAGCTGGAAGCATTTTTAATGTGTAATTACTGCTGATAATTAAATTGCACTTAAATATTTGTCCTGAATTTTATGTAGTTTTCAGTAAATGGTAGACATCATGAAACATTTAAAAAATATACACAAAATTGAATTTCTTAAATATTAAAAAACTAAGACATTGAATTTGAATTTTCACAAAACTTGAAGATTAGATGTGCCTAGAACAGGTCTGGAAAACATGCTCTTGAAATATTTGTAACTAATTTTAGTAGTTGATGTGAAAGACACAGTGGAACAAGAAGCCATAGTGAATATTAACTAATAGATTATGAATAAATAGAAAAGACAGAAAAATTCCAGATAGCATAGGAGGAAAATGTTCATTAAATGAATGCCCCAGCAACATATTCTTTGCTCTATTAAACTTCTTTACATTTATGAGGAAAGTTTTTCTAAATGCACACACACATAACAAATAGAGTACTAAAATTTTTATTTATATTTTTCATTTATTATATATTTTGTCTTATTTATTGGCCCACCTTCTAAAAACAAAAAATCCAATGATATGGAAAGAGCAGAAAATCTGAAAATGCAATTTCTAAATTTGAAATGTGACTTTATTTCTTTAAAATTTATATATTCTTGGAAAGAACATTGATATTGAGTTTTTTCCTCACATGTAAGCAAGGTAGATTTCTAACATTTCTACTGGTTGTTAAATTTATTTGAGTTTATATGATGATTATGAAGAATTTAAAGGATCACTAGTTGCCTTGTGGAAGATTTTTTTCATGTAGGAATGTTAGAAGGTAGGAAATGCAAACCAACTTCAGCTTCCTATCCACAGGTCTGATCCAGAATTTACAATGACCTTAAACCAGGACTCTCATATTCCAACTATTCCATCTCAGGACAAAGTCAAAGTAAATTATTACAGAAAGAGAAATTATTACAGAAAAAAAAGCATACACAAGAAGACAAACATATCTCTCCTGCCTATATCCAAATATTTAGAGTAATAAATTGTTATTTTTTCAACAAAATAGGATTTCTTTCTTACCAGCTTATACAAATCTCTGTGTAACATTTACTTTGTATAAAAGTGTTTCAATCCCCCACTCCTGGCCCAGAGGAAAGGGCTTTTGGGCCATTATCTGTCCCAGCACTCCAGGCCCAGAGGAAGGGGTTCCCGGGCCACCATCCCTCCTGCCGGACCAAGCCCATATCCCACCTCTCTCAGCTCAGAGGAGGTGAGTGGCATGGGTGCCAAAAGCATCCCCCCGCACCCCCCCGAGTCGAGATGAGAAGACACATAAATAAGTCTCAAAACCAGACTTCCAGATCACCTACAGCAACCCCAAAGGGAAATGAGATGGAACACTCTGATACTCAAACACCTGGACCCACTGAACTGGCAACAAAAGGGGATCTGGAAAAAATGAAATCAGAAATAATTTCTCAGATAACAGGTGAGATTATGCTCCTAGTGCAAGACATGATTAATAAATCTATAGAGGAGCTGAGGAACATGATGGATTCCCAACATAGGAAATAAATGGAATCCATAAAACAGATGGTAATAAATTTCTAGGAGATGAAAAACAACATTGAAAGTCTACACAGCAGAATGAGCCAATGTGAGGACAGAATTTCAGATATAGAAGATAAGATTGCAATTAATGACCAGGAAAAGAAAAATTACTTCAAAATTATAAGGGAACATGAGAAATCAATCCAGCAGCTGCTAGATGATGCAAAGAAGAATAACATAAGACTGATTGGACCCAATGAAGAAACAGGAGAGAGTCCAGATGACATTAAAAAAAACTCTTCACAGAAGTAATGGCAGAAAACTTCCCAAGCAGGGGAAAAGAACTTGACATACAGATAAGTGAGGCATATAGGACTCCAAATAGCCTTGATCAAAAAAAATCTACACATAGGCATATAATTGTTAAGATTCCAGAAACTCAACAGAAGAACAAAGTTCTACAAGCAGTTAGAGAAAAGAAACAAATCACATACAAAGGAAAGCCCATGAGAGTCACAGCAGACTTCTCAACACAAACCATCAAGGCAATTAAGAGCTTGGAGTGACATATTCCAAGCCCTAAAAGAAAACAGCCTCCAACCCAGATTGATGTACCCTGCAAAACTATCTTTCAAAATGGGTGGAGAAATAAGATACTTTCATGACAAAGAACACCTTAGAAACCTTGTGAATATCAAACCAGCACTGCAAAGAAGTTTACACAATATCCTAGAAACAAACATTGAGGATCACAATCCCAGGAAGCAAAGCAGAATAAACACATCTGGCACAACAAGAAATTAAATGTAAAGGGGGAGAACCCAACAAAAAGAAAAAGTCATGGCAATGACAAGTCAATATGTTTCAATTATAACCATCAACGTTAATGGTCTTAATTCACCAATCAGAAGAAATAAACTGGCAGAATGGGTCAAGAAGCAAAATCTAACAATATGCTGCATACAAGAAACACACTTAATTCAAAATGAAACTCATAGACTGAAAGTTAAAGGGTGGAAAACAATACTCCATGTGATGGGAACCAGAAAAAAAGCAGGAGTAGCTATCCTCTTGGCAGATCAAGTAGATTTTAAACCAACACTGATTAAGAGAGACAAAGACGGACACTACATCCTGTAAAGGGATCAATCCAAGAGGAAGAGATGACAATCATAAATATCTATGCACCAAACTCTAGTGTGCCCAACTATATAAAACAAATACTAATGGACATGAAAAGTCATATATGCACTAATACAATTGTAGTGGGGGACCTCAACATCCCACTGTCACAAATAGATAGATCAAGTAGACAAAAAATAAGTAATGAAATACTGAAACTCAATTGAACTCTTGAACAAATGAACTTAACAGATGTTTACAGAGTCTTCCACCCTACAAAGCCAGAATGCACACTCTTCTCAGCTGCACATGGGTCATTCTCCAAAATAGACCACATACTCACACATAGAACATGTTTAAGTAAGTGCAAAGGAATTGATGTTATCCCCTGTATATTATCAGACCATACTGCAATGAAATTGGCGATCCATAGCAAAAGAAACTGGAAAAATTTCATAAACACGTGGAAATTGAACAACACACTTCTGAATAACCAATGGGTCACAGAGGAAATTAAAGAAGAAATCAGACAGTTCCTTCAATTAAATGACAATGATAATACAACATATCGGAATCTGTGGGACACAATGAAAGCAGTCTTACGAGGGAAATTCATAGTAGTGAATACACATATTAGGAAAACAGAACGAGCCCAATTAAATAACTTGATACTGAACCTCAAGCTTTTAGAAAAAGAGGAGCAGGACAAACCCAAAGCTCATACAAGAGGAAATTATAAAGATCAGAGGAGAAATCAATGCAATGGAGACTAAGAGAATGGTACAAAAAATCAATGAAGTGAAGAGTTGGTTCTTTGAAAGAATCAACAAAATTTACAAGCTCTTAGCCAACTTGATCAGAAAAAGGACAGAAAAGGCCCAAATCCATGCAATTAGGAATGAAAAGGGTGAAATTACACCAGACCCAGCAGAAATCCAGAGAATCTTCAATACCTACTTCGAGAACATATATACTAATAAGATGAAAAACACAGAAGAAATTGAAAGATTCCTAGATATGTATGAATTACCAAAGATGAGTGAAGAAGACCTAAAAATTTTAAACAACGAAATATCACTCAATGAAATAAAAAACATAATTTAAAACTTACCAAGTATGAAAAGCCCAGGTCCTGAAGGCTTCACCACTGAATTCTACAAGACATTTAGAGAGGAACTACTGCCACTACTGTTTAAACTCTTAAATGAAATTGAAAGGGAGGCAATACTCCTGAATTCATTCCTGGAAGCAAGCATCACTTTGATCTCCAAAGCAGAGAAAGACCTAACTGAAAAAGAGAACTATAGGCCAATCTCACCAATGAACATAGATGCAAAATTCCTTAATAAGATACTGGAAAATAGAATGCAGAAGATCATCAGGACAGTCATACAGCCTGTCTAATTGGGATTCATCCCAGGAATACAGGGGTGGTTCAACATATACAAATCCATAAATGTAGCACACTATATCAATAGGGCCAAGGACAAAAATCATATGATCATCTTGTTAGATGCAGGAAAAGCATTTGACAAAATCCAACACTCATTTATGATAAAAGCCCTACAAAAAACTGGAATGGATGGTCTTTACCTCAATCTGATAAAAGACATCTATGAAAAACCAACAGCCAATATCATATTAATGGTCAAAACCTGAAATCCTTCACACTAAAATCAGGAGCAAGACAAGAATGTCCACTATCACCACTTCTGTTCAATATAGTTTTGGAAACATTAGCCACAGCAATTAGACAAGAGAAAGAAATAAAAGGAATAAAGATAGGAAATGAAGAGGTCAAATTGTCATTATTTGTAGATGACATGATACTCTATATAGAAGACCCCAAGAACTCCACCAAAAGTCTTCTAGACTTAATAACCAAATTCAGCAAAGTAGCTGGTTACAAGGTCAACACACAAAAATCAATAGCTTTCCTCTACACGAATGACAGAGTCAGTGATAAAGAAATAGGGCAAACAATTCCTTTCACAATAGCATCCAAAAAACTGAAATACCTAGGAATCAACCTAACGAAAGAAATGAAAGACCTCTTCTCTGAAAACTATAACATTCTGCAAAGAGAGATTGAAGACACTATCAGAAAATGGAAAGACATCCCCTGCTCCTGGGTAGGAAGGATCTACACAGTGAAAATGGCCATACTTTCATAACTGCTACATAGATTCAATGTAATCCTAATTGAAATCCCAGCAGCATACTTCACAGACCTCGAGAAAACAATGCAAAAATTTATTTGGAACAAGAAGAGACCCAGAGTAGCAAAAGCAATTCTAGGTAACAGAGACATGACAGGGGGTATCACAACCCCCAAGGTGAAACTACTACAAAGCTACTATGATAAAAACAACATGGTACTGGCAAAGAAACAGACCTGAGGACCAGTGGAACAGTTTAGAAGATGCAGAAACAACTCCAGGCACACTCACCCACCTCATCTTTGACAAAAGAGCCAAGCATCCTCACTGGAGGAAAGATACCCTCTTTAATAAATGGTCCTGGAAAAATTGGGTTTCAACTTGTCAAAGATTAAAACTAGACCTCTATCTCTCACCGTGCATTAAACTAAAATTGAAATGGATTAAAGATCCAAATATTGAAAGAGAAACACTAAACTGGCTGGAGCAGTAGTTAGGTAGAACTCTTGAAGACATTGGTGTAGGAAAAAATTTTATGAACAAAACCTTAGTTGCCCATGAATTAACACAGATAATCAACAAGTGGGATCTCTTCTTATTAAAAAGCTTCTGCACAGCAATAGAAACAAACAACAATGTGAAGAGACAACCCACAATGAGGGAAGATTTTTTCACCTGCTGTTCCTCAGACAAAGGTCTACTATCTTGAATGTATAATGAACTTAAAAAAAATCAGACCCCCAAATTTAAAGATTCAATCCAAAAATGGGCATCTGAAATGAATAGACATTTCTCACTCAAAGAAGTAGAAATAGCAAGTAAACATATGAAAAAATGTTCAACCTCATTGTTCATTAGAGAGATACAAATGCAAACAACAGTGAGATTCCATCTCACCCCAGAAAAAATGTCTGCTATCATGAAATCAACCAACAAAAAATGCTGGTGTGGTTGTGGGGAAAGAGGAACCCTGCTCCACTGCTGGTGGGAGTGTAGACTGGTGCAACCCATGTGGAAATCAGTATGGAGATACCTCAAAGAACTAGGACTGGAAGTCCCAATTGACCCAGCTATTCCCCTGCCAGGTATCTTCCCAAAAGAATTAAAAGAATCATACTGCAGAGATATATGTGCACCCCTGTTAATGGAAGCCCAGTTTGTAATAGTGCAAACTTGGAAACAGCCCAAATACCCATCAACTGGAGACTAGATAAAGAAAATGTTTGTTTTTAATAAAATGGAGTATTACTCAGCTATAAAAAATGAAAAATTAGAGCCACTTATAGCTAAATGGATGCACATTGAGGTGATACTCTTAAGTGAAATAAATAGGACACACATGTGTAAATACCAAATAGTTTCTCTAGTGTGAGAAACTGATAGTGTAAATAAGGACTAAAAGGTATAATAGATAATGTGAAAAAGGAAGAAAAGGGGGAGGGGAAGTGGGAGGGGTAGGGGAGAGGAAAGAAGGGAATGGAATTAATATGAGAAAATGAAAAGATGGAAACAAAGTCTTTGTAAATAGGGTTGGATGGGGGACTGAAAGGAGGACAGGGAAAGGGAAAAAATAAGAACCAGGAGAGATTATGTAAAGGTACAAATTTCCAATGATGAATGTCATTATATTGTGTACCTAAAATGTAGCAATAAAATAAAATTTAAAGATATTTAATGTTTTACAAGTTAAGTGTTCTTTAAATGAAATATCAATGCAATTTGCAATATTTTTTGTTTCAAGACACTGATGAATCTTGAAATTTTTGATTCACTTACAAAATAATCATGTTTAAATTTTTTGATTTATAAAGTCAGTAAAAATAAAATAAATTAAGAAAATTTGACCTGATCCCCAAAATACTTCTTATCCACTAGGTAGCTACTGTGCTTATGAGTGGATTTTGAAGCATATATACCACAGTAAAGAGAGAGAGCGTGAGCACTGCGGGTGATGGGCTTTTTCAGTGCATATCTAAAGGGACTTGGGAATCAAGTGAATGAATTAAACCTTAGAGGCCACAGTATTTCCCAGCAACTGGACAGAGAATATCTAAAATTTCTTTTTTTTTTCATTTTTTGGGCTGGGATTGAAACTAGGATTTCATGCATGTTAAGTGATCTACACCCCAACTCCTCTAACGGTTTTCCTTGTTAAACATTTGGGACTTGCACCTCTGTTTTAAAAGGAAGCAAATAAAAAGATGATTCAAATTTCCCTTTGAATAAAAACATGAGAGACACTTATGAATAAACAACAAAGAGCAATTTGTAATTTAGAAAATCAGTGTGTTATTTAACCAGTTTTAACCAGTGAGATAATTTTGGCCATTGTATATTAATTTAAAATTTTTATTTTTAGTACTAAATAAAATAGTTAATTCCAAATAATGTCAATTGCTACATAAATCTAAGATAATTACAAATATAAGAATGACGTTAATCTTAAAATTTTCTCTTTGCCATACCCATGTGTTATGTATTTTATGAAAATTAATTTAAAGTATATCAGGATGACCTAGTATTGAAAAGAACAGAAACATGTTAAAATAACGAAATGTAGTTATATATAAATTCAGAATAAAGATTATTCATAATTCTTCATTATATGAGGAGAAGCTCTTCAATTATTGCATTTAATCTTATTCACGTAAGTCATAAAGTTTAAATAAATCCTGAAAAATTTAAAAAGAATCTAGGTGTCTTGTCAAATCATAGAGTACAAGAATTTCAGATACAACAAAGAGAAAATACTTGTCAATTTTTAGATTATAATATACCATATATAACACCAAATATATATATTTATTCCTAAACTGAGTGTTGTGGCACATGAATATGAATCCAGCTTTCTGGGAGGTTTGAGACTAAATGGTGCAATGTGGAGGCTTAGAAATAAACTGACTCAAAATAGAAAATTAAAAAAGGGACTGGGGATATAGCTCAGTGACAAAGTCTTGACTTCAAATCTGTCTTGAAAAAAAAATATCCTAGCACTGCAGCTATTATACTCTCCTTATTTCTTCACAAAGCAATATATTCACTACCTAATTTAAATAATAATAGCATTCATAATTTTTAATTTGATAAACTCAAAAATTATTTAAATCTGACCTTTCCATATGTGGGTATTTAATAAGAATCTTAAATTAATTTAAAGTTAATAAACTCTAAAATTTAATTTTTTACTTGCACGAGCCACATATCAAGTTCTCTGCAGCTGTGTTTCTAGGGGCTACAACACTGGATGGCACAGAACAAGACATTTCACGCTGCCGAAAGATCTACTGAATATTACTGATTTAAATATAATAATATTATTTTAAGTATTACATGTGCTAAATATTGTTATATACTATATATTTATATAAACTATAAATATATATTATTTATTTGTTCAAAATTGTCGTGCAAGAAAATAAGATGGTATAGTCAAAATTTTCAAAAAATTAAACCAATAATTTAGCTTTGTTAGAAAGCATTTTTTATAGGAATAGATATTATAAATTAATAAATAAGTAGGTAGTGCATTAAAATTCAGGCAATACTACAAAGATCAGTTAGGTTAGCACTATTCTTGGCCTGGTTCAATACATCATATGGAGTAAGTCTTGCTTGAAATATGTGCTCATGTTTTGAGGTAACAAAGGTGCTCTTGGCAAATCAATGCTATGTTATGAAGAATAAAGAAACTAATTTGCAATCTCTATAGAGAGCTATGTGATGTCTGCACCAATAGAGGATGTACAACAGCAAAACATTGAAACTAACGATATTTAAATAGCATATTACATGTATGTGCTTTATTGAAATATATTAATAGAAAAATCAAGAGTTTTGAAGTTTGAGGAAATCAGCAATCAATTGTCTATCACTACATTAGCTTGACTCCTGAAAAATCTAAGGTAATTGAAGAAGATTGCATTTTGTTTAGTCTTCTAGGTTGAATACTGTTCAACATATACTTCTGATAAGTTAACTTCCTGAGGTGTGATGTTATATTGAGAGGGAATGATCTTCATCTATTTGACAAAGTTGATGAAAATATTTGACCAGCAGGTCAACAAAATAGAAGAGGAAAAAAAATAGAAAAGGATGTTAATCCTTCTACTTGTTATGGTAGTATATCAAGAAACTGAATAAAAATATTTATAGAATGATTACAGCATGCCATGATTTTGTGTTATTTTAAACCACAATATTTTAATATTTAAAGTAGAAGTTGTTGTAATTGTAATTATTTCTAATAGTAGTACTTAAAATGCATACCTATGTATTAAATTTCTAGGACTTATGTAAAGTTTACACATCTTATCTCAAGGTCAGAGATACTTAGCATCTATTTCATATTAAAATTATCTACAGAGTTATAAAAACTGCTATGGCTCAGACCTCATGTGCACATATTAAATTAAAAGGTCTAGGAATGAAATCCATGAAGTGGTATTTCTATTAACTTCTCAGTTGATTTCAATGGCAGTTATGCTTGAGTATTTCTGACTTAAGCTAAAAAGTTTAAAATTTTCTTTTTAGTTTTCAAATATTTATTAAATACCATGCCTCAATTATCAAAACAAAATTTTGACTTTTAAACATAACTTTAATATTGCAATAGTTAGTGATAAATACATTTTAAAATGATATAATATAGATATTGCTCATTTAATGACCTATTTAATGAGTATTCAGACTTACTATGGAGAGATGTTTTTTAGACTTATGAACCATCAGCTCAGACTTACGATAGTTTTTTTGTTTTTGTACAGTTCCTCAGATCTTGTTGATAGAGTCTAGGTGTCTTTTTTTGTACAGCACACTTTGTTTATAAAGTAAACTTTTGGTGATTGAACTGTACAGTACTATAGTTTTGTGTTCTGTTATACATTACAGTACAGCATTTAAGAGTTATGCAAATAAAAATGAAGTCATCAAGTTGGAGTTTCCTTTGATCTTTGTCCTGAACATTGTAATGTACATACTATATACAATTCCTCATTTGCTGGCCAATTTGCTTAATGAGCTAGTCACAGGATCTAACAGAACTTGGTCATTAAATATGAAATGTCTATATTCATATATATTATTTTCAAACAATATAAATATAACATTTACATTCAACAAGGAACATTTTTTCTAGATTCAGTTATCTAATATTTTATCAATTAATAATAGCTTATGAGGTTCAACACATTAGACACTTCAGAAAGTCATAGTAGTATATAGACAACTAAGTTAGTTAGAAATATTATAGACAGTGAGACAAGGATAGGCCCGTGAAGAAGCCAGTGCAGAAAATGAGAACACTTGTAGAGGGTGAAAGCGCGTTCCTTAAAGGCCAGATTCCAGGACAAAGATGAACCAATTGCACGTATTTCCCCAGGGATAAACAATAATGATTGATTCTAAATAGGCATCAATCACCTGGGTGAGAGACGAAGACCTTAACCCATCTCTTCCAGGAAAGGTTCCTGACCCATTCCTTCCAGGAAAAGTCTTTGTTCTTCATGACTTGCTTCCTCATTGGATCAATATTACCTAACTAACTATATTTATAGTCTTATTGGTTGACCATAATTTTGTCCCACCTTATGCCCACCTCATGATTTTGTACTCACCCCATGATTTTGCTCTATAAAACTTCTTTGAGAAGTGAGTTCGTGAACAACCCACTCTCCGAGCCCCTTCCTGTCCCTCTCAGGAAGGAACTGTCTATCCATTAATAAATATTTTCTACTGTTAACCTCCATTATTCCTAGAATTCATTCTTTGATTTTAGAACTCAGCATAGCAGGCATTTAACAGGTGGGAAGTTACAATATTTGTCCTATATTATTGGGAGGTCCTATATCATTCCTGTATCAATAGTATTACAGATTTCATGTTGCTATGTTTAGAGCTTTGCTTTGTCCTTAAACAAAAAATTACAATTTAAATTTGTCATTTATCCAAATGGTACTTAAGCCTTTTGAATTGCATTATCCTTTATCAATTATATTTCAGGTAATGGGAATGTGAACTTCACAATCTTTTTTCTTTCACACTCTTTCTCTACCCCACGGAACTCAAAAAACTATAAAAAATAACTGTCTTCAGCTTCTTAGTACTTCTAGAACTACTGGATCACAATTTTTGGGTAGACACATAGATCTCTCTGGATAAAATTCTCCCTTGTTCCCCAATTATGTCAGGGACTTTATTCATTCAATTATCTTTTCTAAATATCTGTTTAATTAATGCTTGATTAAAAAATTGATTCCTTAACTGAAACTTACATTGTAATGCTATGTGGTTTGTATATTGCTTTTGTCCATAGATTTTCATTTAAATAACACAACCATGCAAATTAGGTTCTATTATTCTCCATTTTTTTCAGATAAAGAGTGGAGGAGAGAGATTTAAATTATCTAAGTTCTCAGAGCACTGGGACTTGTATGTTCTGAAATCAAACTTATTAATCTTTCTACTATGTCATATAGTAATTTTTTGACATTAAGAGAACATATATTTTACAATCTCTGGTTTTTCATGAATTGAAAATAAAGTCATTCACTGTATATTTAATTACCTAGTGGTAAAATTTCCCCCTGATTTAAAAGAAGCTACTTTTCTCTCCCATATACCTCAATACATATTTGATTGTCTCTTCTATTGTATTTGTGGTACAGATTCTATGCTCAATGCCTGAATATGTAAGCCATAACACAGAGAGAAAATTAGGATTTGAATTTGGAATCTAAGTACCCATGAAATTCACTATGGAGATTAACAGAATTAAAGTAGGTTGAGAATTTCCAAGTTTATAGCCTATTTGCTAGATCCATTATTGTTAACTTCAAAAGAATATAAACTGATTGGGAGGATTTTCTATTTCATGGAGGGAGTTTTTCCTCAGAGTTTTAGATGGGATTGATTACTTCAGGCAATTTTCATTTTTAAATGACAGTACTGTATGTAACAAAACTTTTTGATTTATGTTTGGAAGATCTTACAGACCAGTGATTAGATATTTAATTCATTTACGTCACTTCTAACAATCTCATTTTTTGTATTCTTTGTCATTATTTCTGAGACTGAAATCTTCTGCTTTATATGCTATGCTTCAGATTTGTATTTCTGATTATACACTGTCTGCTGTGTTTCTTACAAGCACTGCAAAATCAACATGCTGAAGCATCCTTCTCTCCTTCACTCATTCACCCTCTGTCAAAACTAAATGTATCCTTGTTTAAATTCTCTATCTTGTTCAGTGTATCTTCATTTACAGGTGAATACTCAACCTCTGAACCTTGATAATATCCTTTATTCCTTCAAGATTTTTACCTTTAAATCTTAAAGTTGACACTTCTTAAATCTTAACCCAACTACCGATCTTGTGAAACACCTTCACCATGTTAGTATGAACTCCAGCTACTCTTTAGGCTTAGCTATTCCTCTCCTTCCAGCTATAAGGACAACTCATGGTCTCTCTGATTGTTGCTTTTTCTCCAGATTCTTTTCCCTTATTGCAAACTTTACACACAACGAATGAAACTCTTTTGAGTCCATTCCCCTCTTAGGTTCATAAAATATATGCTACATATTTCTGATTAAATTCCCGTAAAAGTCTTTATCCATCTAACTGAGCTGCTCTCATGTCTTCCATAATACAAATTCCATTATTTAGCTATACAAGTTTACTCTTACTCTTTCTGCAATGGCTATAGATACTATTTCCTCAGTGTTGTGGTTCCTGACACTGTACACTAAAGTAACTGTCCAATCACTTTCCTTTATATCTTCTTGCAGTAAATGTGTTCAGTATATGTGCAACACTCAAAACAGAGTTTTTTCTTTATTAAATACCTACCCCTTAATGGAATGAAAGATCTAACACTTTTGTAGCTTACGCTACTCAGAGAGCACAGAACACTAGTTGAAACATAATAAATATCAGGACTTGTTGTATGAATTTTGATTTTATAATGGGAATAGTCTTTACTTCTTTTTCCCCTGGAAACTTCTTTCTGGCCCTTTAGGTCATACTTACTAATAATAACTTTTTCTTGACCACCTACCCATACAGTACTAATTGATCCTTTCCCTTTATTCTCTCATCCCTCAGCACCTTCATTTATTATACTCTTTATTCATTTGCATTACACTGAGTATCTGGATTAGATTCTGAACTTTTCAAGAGTGTATGTTGGTGTCTTTTTAGGGTAAGTTGGGGTTTAGTGTAGTAAGATCTCTCAAGTGATGCCAATATGTTGAGGAAGTAGTGAGTACATTATAGCTAGTGAAAAAGCATTTTTAAATGAATTTTTTAAATGAAAATTTTATTTTAATGATATATTTCTTAATTTTATAAATATTCATGGTGATATCATTATACAGTAAATGTAATGGATCAGAATAACATTTGCTACTCTATGCAGATAAATCACTGACACAGGACAAAACTGTACTCATCTAAGTCGACAGAAATAAAGACTTTTTTATTCTTAAGTTCTTTTATTGGTACATTTTAGGTATACAATACATTTACATTTATCATTGGGTGTTTGTACCTGTACATGATGTATCTTGATTCTTATTTTTCCTCATTACCCGTGTGCCTATTTACATAGACATCATTTCCTTTTTTTTTTCTTTTCTCATAGTTTTTCCTTTCCCTTCTTTCCTTTCCTCTTCCCCTCCCTTCACCCCTACCTCTTTGGACCTTTTTTCCTACTTCAAATTATCAATTACTCATTTTAATCATTTTAACCCTTATTTACACTTTCACTTTCTCACACTAGGGAAACTATTTGGTATTTACACATGTATGTCCTATTTATTTCACTTAAGAGTATGACCTCAATATGCATCCGTTTAGTTATAAGTGACTCTAGTTTCTCATTCTTTATAGCGGGTAGTACTCCATTTTTTTAAAAAAACACATCTTCTTTATCTAGTTACCAGTTGATGGGCATTTAGGCTGCTTCCAAGTTTTAGCTATTACAAACTGTGCCACTATAAACATGGGTAGACATATATGTCTGTGGTATGATTCTTTTAATTCTTTTGGGAAGATATCCAGTAAGGGAATAGCTGGGTCAAATGGGACCTCTAGTCCTAGTTCTTTGAGGTATCTCCATACTGATTTCCACAGTGGTTGCACTAGCGTGCACTCTCACCAGCAATGGAGAAGGGTTCCTTTCTCCCCACACCCCCGCCAGCATTTGTTGTTGTTTAATTTCTTGATAGCAGCCATTCTTTGTGGGGTGAGGTGGAATCTCAGTGTTGTTTTCATCTGCATCTCTCAAATGACCAGTGATGTTGAACATTTTTTTGTATATTTATTTGCTGCTTTTACTTCTTTGTCTGAGAAATGTCTGTTCATTTCAGATGCCCATTTTTGAACTGGGTCTTTGAATTTGGGGGATCTGATTTTTTTCTTTAAAGATATAAAGACATTTTAACAAATTGCTGAAATTGGGCCGGGATTTAGCTCAGTGTTTCTGCTGCCTGCCTTGCAAGCACAAGGTCCCAAGTTTGATCCCCATTACCAAAAAGAAAAAAAAATGGTAAAGTATCCTTGATTTGTGATCCCAGTAAAAGAAACTATCTGCCATGTGCATTGTATATATAATTCTTCATAAAATGTATAAATATTCCTTAACAAAAATATTTAAAATCATAAAAGTTTGAGGATTTCACAGAACTAACATTTATCAGGTAACTGTAAGTTTAAGGTACATTTAAAAGGTCAGAGAAGATACAGTAAAAGGCAAATGAAGGAAGGGATGATGAGAACTAAGTACAATGTGATATATTATCATACTGACTACTTCCTGATGAACTATACAAGGAAGCAACCAGTTGCTTGTGTGAAAATCTGGTAGGATGCCTGGGCATCTTTAGTAAGACAATCTTTAAAAGATCACTGCAGAACAGTCTACTCGCACAAGGGAAAGTAGATATATCTGTTGGCAGGTTATATCTCCTGCTTTCTGCTAGTCTAATTTAGTATATAAGGAATTAATCCACCACATTTCTGATTGACATTATCCTGGATGCTTTGGGACACTCTGGGGAGGCCCTATGCTCTGTTCTATGATACACTTCATTTTTATCTAGAAGTTGTGGAAGGAGTAGTCCAAGTCCCAAATTTAGGCTGATTGCTCTCATGCACAAGGATATTTATGATCCATATGAAGTAAAGGGTGACTGAAGTATAGCAAGTGGACAAGAGTTCAGGGAAAAAGACAGATGGAAAATAATCTAAAAAGAAGCATATATGCAATATAATCCATTCCTTAACCTATTCAGATCCATTTATATCATTCATTATACTTGTCTTTCACAATACAATATGGAACCTTCATTCTTTATGAGAATAAAATGTAATTTTTTTCCCAGAAAGGAGAGATACAAACCGCAGATTCTCCTTAGGTGGTAGCCTATGATGATCTCCTAGATTAAAGACAGGAATATATGTGACACAAATAGGAAGTCATCCTGCTGCTCTTGGTCCTTGACTGTAATTACTTTATCTCACTCTCGAGACATCTAGATTTAGATTTCCTTCACCATAGTTCAATACGTGTTCTGACTTGAATTACTTCCTGATGAATCACCCAGAGGTTCACCATCAAGGGTGTGACCCTTTTTTGCCTTTTTAAAAATAGTTGTGGCTGCTACAATTGTCTACTGACAGTAATCACCATGCAATGAAAGTCCTTGGGCTCTAGACATGTGCCTTCCTTTGGGTTTATGTAGTAGAAACTATCGGACCTCATTATAATTAGGATTAAATTACTTCAACCTGTATAGTAAGTAGCTACTCTCTGAGAAGCCACTGTGAGTTTACAAGATGTAATAAAAAATACAATGAATGTTTACAATAAAAAATATTACCAGAAAAGATACATTGCTACTGATCTCCAGCAAAATACTTCCAGTCACTTTAAACACACCATTTTCTGAAGCAGATCTGAAGTTTTCTTTCATGAGTACCTTCAGTTGTGCTATTGTGGTTGGGTCAACAGCCTGATCTAATTCAAAACATTTACCTTTCATGGACAATTTGACTCTGTGGAAGAGCTAGAAGGCACAGGTGTCACATCTGATGAGTAAGGTGGATTAGGATACACTGTAATATTTTATGGCTTACCTTTTCATTGGGTGACACTCAATATTCACAATATGTGTTTAACTACACCTCATAAAGACACTTGTGAAAGAGAACTTCTGGAACTACCTCAGGAAGTTGCAAGAACAATGGGCTGATGTATGTTTGAAGTGTGGGGAAGAGGAGTATTTGAGATTAATATAAGCAATGTGTCTTGTACTGTAATAAATTTCTTTAAATTTAAAAGTTCACTGTATATTTTGAAATTTCACACCTTATAAAGCTGTAGTCTGAAAATACATGAAACCTTTACTATGCTCAATGAAATGACTTCCACCCTGAGGAACATGGGTTTCAATCCAGTTGAGCCTAATGTTGTGGTGATGGACATGAAACACAAATTTTATCAAGTGGAATGCTCTGTATATGAGAGAGACAATTGTTTTCTCTGAGAAAACTAATTCTTTAGGTAAGTAATCAATGATTAGTTCATTCGTTTAATCATTCATTTAACATAATGCTTATTGAGTACATTTAGGGGAAACAGAGCTGAGATAGTTGATCAAGCAAAGGCAAACCTAACTTTTACAGTCAGGGAGGGGCTCTGCTAGCACAAGACATTGACAATGAATTGAATCCAAAGAGTCAAGGGAATAGTGTGCTTCATAAGCCCCTAAATTAGGAAAGATTTAGTCTTTTAGAGGTGTTGAAAAAATTATTTTGATATCACAACATTGTGACATGAAGTAGAGTTGGAGAGACTGGAAATGACCAATCAGAGACCCAATATTATTGAAGTTATTGAGCAAAAGCCCAGGATGGTGGCCAGAGATAAAGGAAAGGAAGAGTTTGGTGTCTGGCAAACATTATTTGATATTTTTGTTTAAAAAAAAAAGAAAGGATACAATAGAATGAAGGTTGCAATAGAAATGATGGATTTTATGAAGGTAGCTTTATATTGGTGTGTGAAGAATAAAGTTCCTCTGATGCTTAATATTTCATACCATTTATATAACCAAGAGTTAACAGAGTATGAGGGAAATTGTAGAAGGTTTTGGAAAGAGACTATGGAATGCTTGAATTAGAGAACAAGAAAACAGGCTTACTAGAGAAATATATTAGAATTGCTAGACAATGTTAAATATTATCAAGGATTTTTTAATAAAAAATTTTCAACCACAATCAATCAATGTTGTTGGACCATTTGTGATAGGACTGTTGTAGTCTAAGACTGCAGGCATAAATAAATAGCTCAGTTTTTCCAGGACATGCAAAGTAAAATAGAAAAATATCAAGGAAAATAAGGCTTTTGTAGGTTTAGGAATATCAAAGAGAATCTAAATTGGACAGAATGGAGTGAAGTTAAGACACTGATGTTAGTGAGAAGATTCATGGATTAAAGTTGTGAAAAGCCAAAGAGTTGTAAAAGTACACAAACTAATGAATTCAAAAGATTAGAGCAGAAAGATGGAGAGAGAGAGAGAGAGAAAGAGAGAGAGGGATGTGAAGATTTGATATCAATGTTTCAATGTTTCCAGTTTAGGTAATGACAATGCTGATATTTGTTTTTACAAAGATAATGGGTTCTTGTGTTGATATGAAAAGAGAATTGAGAATATCAATGGAGGTAGGAAAGCAAAGGAACTGTGAGACTTAGGTATTAGATGGTTAATCTACATGGCTGTTGGAGTCACTGAGAACTATGTCAAGAATTGGGGACGAGCCATTCTTTGGGCAGAGTTTAGTCAACTCCTTCCATACATGATGTGTCATCATCTCTTTCAAGGGGTGGCATCTCTTCAGTGACAGCAGCGGTGGTTTTGTCAGCAGTGTAGTCATCCTCATCGACACCTAGACACAGCTTGATCATCCTGTAAATCCTGTTCACATGGGTCTGGGGTCTTCAAGACTGAAGCCTGAGGACAGGAGAGCAATTTCATTAAGCAAGATGACCAGATCCTTTACAGACTTGTCATTCTTGTCAGCCTATCTTTTGCCTCAAAGTCTCAATAATGGAGTGGTCAGGGTTTATCTCCAGGTGCTTCTTTGCTGCCATGTAACCCATCATTGAGTTGTCTCTTAGGGTTTGGGCTTTCATGATTCTTTCCATGTTTACCATCCAGCCATACGTGCTTGTGACAATATACCATGGGGTCATCACCTATTGGTTTGACAGTTTTCAACCTTTTTCTCCAAGATGTCTTTCATGATCTTGCAGAGGTTTCCAAACTTTGTCTTTTACTCTTCCTGTTTCTTTTTCTCCTCTTCTTCTTCTTAAATCAGTGCTCAGTACTTTACCTTCATTCCCTCTGATAATATATATTTTCAAGGATGTTTTGTTAACATTTAAGTCTGTATGGCATGATGATGGTTTAAAGGGAAGATAAGATTTCTTTCTACTTTTAAGTGATACTGTGATACTTCAGGCTCTAAAGCAGAGCTAGCAGTGCTTTTTCTAGTTTTACTTTGGCTTATTTTAATATGTTGAGATGTTTATGGTAAGTCATGCAACTTACTCCTAACTTTGTGAGGTCTAAAGTGTTTAGTTGTCAAGCCAGATTCCTTAGTAGACCAAATCTTTTGACTCTGAAGCATTAAGATATCTTGATAATTAAAGGGGTATTTGTTAAAATATCTGAGTTTTATCTTTTAAGATCTATTTCTTTTTAAACTTTCCCCTATAGTTTCAATTCTGGAGGTACTAGACTTCTACAAATAAGTATATTAAACTGAAACAATTTGACAGAAGAAATTCTATGGGCTTCTTTTCCAAAGAAAAATATTGTTTAGAAGAATAAACGCAACTTCCTAGGTATACTGCAAAGCTGTTTGAATAATAATCCAAAACAGGACCTATGAATGGAAAAAGAATGCCCAGATCACACTCTGCTTTAAGAAGTAACAAATACAGGTAAGTTATTAAAAAAGGAAGAATTGAGGAGGAGAAGACCACTGAAGACAAATAACAGGGAGAAAAAAGATCTTAAAATGTTAACAATGAAGGGCCTATTGAAGGATAAAGAGAGTGGTATAGGCAGATGACAGGAGTCTCAAATCAATAGGGTTTTCTTTGCTCAGTGAGGAATTTTATTGTTTAAAAGAACACTCTCTGTGTAGCTTTTGGCCCTGATATTGTATATAGGCTATGAAAGACAATTCAAAGTACTTTAATGACTGCAGGGGAAATTGTTTCCTGAGGAGGAAGTAGTTTATAATATTCTTCCATATTAAAAAAATACCTGATATTTCAAAAGTGATTTTTGAAACAATAAAGACATTATTTTCTGTTATTAAAATTTATTAGACTTAATTTCTTTATTTTTATCCCTGTAAATTCCTCACTCAAATGTCAGCTTAATGGAATATTAATGTCATTTGTACCAATCTTGCAAATTATCTGTAAATCATGTTTTAATTCCACAAATAAAATATTCAAAACATATTTTGTTTATTTTTTATAGTATAAATGTAATTTTTTCTAACTGTGACAATTTATGTCAGCAATGCAAGATGGAATCATACAGCTTGGGTCAAGTATTACCCTTTTTTGTTATTATTTTGTACTGGGCAGCTAACCTTTAAGCTCCAATTTCACCTCTCTTAAAATAAGATAATACTTTATATATATAACTTGATATACTTATTCTATGAATTAAAAATAAAATGATTTGCATGATATCACTTTTCAGTAAGTTGCAGAAATGAAAAACGTTATGTAAATTAGCGATCCTGATTCCTCAGCTTTCCAAAATACACAATAATAACAGTGCCTATACTTCAACGAAAGGTAAATATTGATGAAAATGTCTGCAAATATTGTATCCCATAGAATGGGGCTCTATTTATATTCCTAGGTGCCAATACCAATGACCATTTCATCAGCTTAGTGATAAAACCACATAACTGCTGTTAGTAGAACTCCTTCATGGGATTTTAATATTGCTTATTTAAGGGTCAGCTTCCACAGAGAACTGTGCTGACTTTACAGTGGACTTTATTTCTGTGATGCTGAAATGTGTTTGGATTTCTGATATTTTGAGATCTTACCTTGCTTTGCTGTGTATGAGAAAGTGATGACCCATCCTAATAGGATAGCTTCAGGTGGTCATCATTTCCATGCAATACTTCAGGAGGTAGAATAATAAGAACAGATTTTACCATTATGGCACTGACATGGCCTTGACAGTTCTTGAATAGTTTGTGTTCCACTGAGGGAAGAATACTAGCTTTCACTTAATTGTACCTCTCTTAATAATTTTATAAGAATTAAAATGTGCCCATGACTTTGTGTAGTTCCTGTGGCACCCAATGAATTCCATTAGTAATGCAAAGGCATTTTCTTTTTGTCACTGAAAATCTGACTAAAATGAAGTAAAATAGAACCACAAAAGATCATTAATAGTCAAGGCAGTCTTGACCAAAGTTGGAGGCTTCACATGACCTAGTTTTGAAATATATTTGTTATAGTCTTTAATCTAGATGTCTGTCGAGAGCATCAGGTACTCATGAATTAAGTTTATATAAGGGTATATGATCATGGATGTGGTACAGCTTGCTTGCTGTTAAGAGATAGGAACTAGTAAGAGGTGGACCACTGTGGATATGACCAGGAAGTGTATATCTCCACCCCCAGCTCCTCTGTTCCCTTTCTTTGTTTCCTGGATAATACCATGATGTGAACATAGCTTTTCCTTTAGTTTTCCCTCTGTCATGCTATTTCTGCCCTGGAGCCAGCTAATAATGGACTGTAACTGTAAGCCAAAATAAATCTCTTCTGCTTTAATTTGTTTGTGTCAGATATTGTGTTTTAGAGAAGAGAAAAATGATTATCACAGATTTTGGTACCAAGAAAGTGGATCATTTCTGTTACCTGACCATGTTGTTTAGAAACCATTGGAACTGGTTCACAGGAAGAGTCTCGAAAGGTTAGAGATATTGGCTAAAGAAATCCTACAGTGCTGTACAGTGACGTTGATGGGTGATTCTGGTCAGAGTTCAGAATGTCAGAATGCTGATAAAAATGCACACAGTAAAAGCCAGACCAAGGCAGTTTCAGTTGGAAACAAGGACCCTATTGGCTGTTGGACTCTAGGCCATGTATGTCATTTTACTCGTGTCCTGAGACTACATAGAATGCCGAAATTAAAGGTAACAGACTAAGTAATCTGTCATAGGAAATTTCAAGGCAGCCCAAATGTTCAAGCTGCTTTATGGATAGTGCTTGCTGCTTTTAGCTAGGTTTATATTGAAAATTATGAACAAAAAACCTATTTGGAAAGTTTTCAGTTTTTCCAGAAAGGCAGGACTGGCAAATATTGGCAAAGGAAAGCTTGATTGATGAAAAGATTACCATTAACAAGAAGTCACATACTTTACATTGGGACAACAGGAAAGATGCCTTGAGAATATGTGAAGAATCTGCAAGATCCTACCAAATGGAGGTGCAAAGAGGCAAGGCTGTAAAGCTTTCATTTGAGAAGAGAGCCATGCTAATGTTGAGAAGGGCCACATAAAGAAGTGGTTCTCCCAGATTTGGTTCACAGTGATCAATCGTCCAAGGACTCAAGTCTCTTTAGCCATGATTCAAGCAGGCCAAGCTACTGGTAGAACTAGTGTTAGACCTAGGCATCATATACATGGTGGTTATTTTACAAGTATCCAGAATGTAAGAATTGTATACTCAGGGATGCTTCCACCCAATTTCAGAAGATGCTGTAGGAAGCCAGGCAGTGTGCCTCTCATTATACAGTGCACAAAGCTTTGAAAGGAAAGCCAAAAGTACTGAAGTGTACTAGAGACCCCAGGAGGTTGGAAAAGCCAGAAACATGGAATATCTGCTTAGAAAGTCCAAAGGCAATGAATCAAGTCTGCCCAAGAGATGCCATGGGGTCTGCAGCAGGCAGTACCATAGGGCTAAGGCCACCATAGCCATGTGGAGGTTCCTTCTCACCACAGATTGCTTTGGGTGATGTACATGGAACAGGATGAGTTAATGCTTGCTCTGTTGGATTTGGTACTGTTTTGTTCTCATTCATTTCTATCCTCTTCTTCCTTCTTTTTGGAATAAGGGTTGCTTACCTTGTATCATTGTGTGTTGGCAGGGTTCAATATTTTTTATTTTAAAAGAGGTTCACAGCTAAGAATTTGATGATGTCTCAAAGAAGACTTTGGACTTGGACTTTTCAGTACACCTAAAACTATTAAGACTTTGGCAACTTTAAAGATAGACTAGATATATTTTGCATAAAGATATGTACATGAGGTTTTTAGGGGCCAGGCATGGACTATTGTGGTATATACCTAGATCTTCCCCAAGAGCAGGCTGGACTTTTGGAAAGTGATTAGATATAGGGTGCTAGAGCAGCCATGATATTAGGAAGTGGGGCCTAGTTATAAATGGGTAACTTGCAATGTGATTTAGAAAGGTTTATCTCCCTCCCCAGCTTCTCCCTTCTCTCTCTGCTTCTTGGATGCCATGATGTGAGCAGTTTTTCCCCTACTATTTCCCTCTGCTTTTCCATTTCTGCTCTAGAGCTGACTGACCAAGGGTTGTAACTACCAGCCAAAATAAATCTCTCCTCTTTTTAATATGTGGATATCAGGTATTGTGTCTCATCAATGAGAAAGTGACTAACACAATACTACAAAGCTATAGGACCAGTGTGGCACCAGCAGAAAAAGCAGATGTACAGACAAGTGGAAAAAGATAGTGCAAAAATAAACCCTCACACCTACAGTTAACTAATCTTGGACAAGGTTGCCAAGCAGACACATGGGAAAAGGATAATCTCTTCAATGAATTGGTGTTGAACAATCTGGATATCCACATTTTAAATAAAATATTTCACATCATCTATAAAAATCAAAGTAAATTAAATACTTAAATGTAAGATTTAAAATTAAATTTACTGTAAGAAAACCAGAAAACAAATTTTTCAACATTGACTTTGAAAATTCAGTCCCACAATATATTATTTCACATTTTTACTGGGAAGTAGTAGAATGTAAAAATAGAATAACAAAAGGGTTGAGAGCAGAAGAATCACAAATACACATGACATCGAACACAATAATTGGATTTCAAATAGGAGCCACTATGAGCTATGTAATATTAATATCAGAAATGAAATAGTTAATCTGAAGCCAAGAAACTCAATAGACTCATGAGGTAACAGAAGAGAGAACCAGCCTGAGATTATAAGAATGTTTTTATCATGTTACATTTTATTTTATTCTTTACATTTAAATTAAATTTAACAGATGCATATTAATATTAAAAGTATACATATTTATAAGGTACCATATGATGCTCCAATCTATTGTATCATCTTTAAATCAGGTTAAATATACCTGTCTTCTCACATATGTGTAATTTTCATGGTTAAAACTTTCAAAATTATTTCTTTTAGGCTTTTGAACTATATAGTACATTATCTACTGTTGTCTTATTCTTCAAGAGCCAACCAGAACTGCTGGTTTTGTGATGTATCTTGTGCTAAGTCTTGAGAATATTCCATGTGTGCATGAGAAGAAAAGATATTTTTTTCTGATGTTGGGTGGAAAGTTCTGCTTATATCTGTTGGGTCCATTTTTGTACCGTTATTTGAGTCATTTATTTGTGTATTGATGTTTTTCTATTCTATAAACCAGAAATAATGTATAGATTCCCCATTATTTTAAGTGGGATACCGAGTCCAATTATTATTTTATTGTTATCGTTACTGTTTTCAGATATGTCAGCATTTCTTTATATAATTGTGTGATCTGGTGTTGGCTGCATATATATTTATAATTGATTGAATTGACACTTTTATCACTATAGAATGAACTCCTTTACATGTAGAGATAGTTTAAAATGAAAACATGACTGAAACATTTATGATATTACCTTTGGTATTTCAAAGTTTTATTTTGTCTAAGTATAGGCAGTCTTGTTAATTTTACATAAAATTTACATAAAATATCATTGCTCCTATCTTTTCACTTTCAGCCTATGTGTGTCATCAACTGTAAAGTGAGTCTCTTGTAGACAGCTTCTATAAGAGATGCTGGATCCTGATTTTTCTTTTTTTAATCTATTCAGCCACTCTACATCTTTTAATTGGTGAATTTAATCTATTTCTATCCAAGGTAATGAAAATGAGAACTTACTATTGCCATTTAAAACCTCTTTGACTTTTTTGTACTTCTTTTTTTTTTTTTTCCAGATCCCCTTTTGTTGCCAGTTCAGTGGGTCCAGGTGGTTGAGTATCAGAGTGTTCCATCTCATTTCCCTTTGGGGTTGCTGTAGGTGATCTGGAAGTCTGGTTTTGAGACTTATTTACGTGTTTTCTCATTTCGACTGGGAGGGCGAGGGGGTGGGTGCTGTTGGTGCCCACGAGGCTCATCTCCTCTGAGCTGGGAGAGGTGGGCCAGGGGCCGGGAGCAGCGGTAGGGATGGTGTCCCAAATGCCCCTTCCTCTGGGCCGGGAGTGGTGAGACGTTTGGCCGCCCTGGAAGCCCCTTCCTCTGGATCAGGAGCAGTGGGACGGTGGCTCAGAAGCCCCTACCTCTGGGCAGGAATTCTTTAAATGTTGAGAACTTGATTAGCTCCAGTACAGTGGTCTGGTGGTTCAGTGTCCTCTGCATCTTTGTAGTGTGGAACCAGGTGGCTGTACAGAGAAGAGGCCAAAAGGTTTTTGTACTTCTTTTGGGACTCTTTTCCTCCCTTCCCTACTTTGACTTGACTTTTTATCTTTTTGGATATATTATACATCTTTCTTGGTGATTAGTGTGAGGGTTGAATAAAGCATCTTACAGCTTTTATCTTATATTTAAAGTTTATAACAAGTTAACAATACCTCTATGCAAAAATATTACATTTTCCTGATTAGTCCTACTGACATACTTTGTATTCTTGTACATTTTATAGTGTTTCTAATAGTACATCTTTTATCTTTCAAGTTTTATATTATAATTATATTATAATTCAAATTAAATTAAAATCACCCAGCTGTGTTACATTTATGTATTAATCTATATATTTACAATCTCCAGTGAGATTAATGGCTTATCTATGTATGTGTTGTTGTTCAGCATGATTTCGTCTATATTTGAAGATCTTCTTTAAGCATTTCTTATAAGTCAGTTCTAGTGATGATGAGCTCCATAAATTTTGTTTTTGTTTTAGTTTTGGTTGTCTTTTTTCTAGGAAAGACTGTTCTTTCATTTTTAAAGGGAAGTTTGTCTGGCTGTGCTATACCTGGACGGCAGCTCTTTTTTTTTCAGCATTGTTGATATACCATTCCACTCACAAATGATAAATTATGGGGATCTTTTTATATGTGATAATTTGCTTTTA
The DNA here is from genome assembly GCF_053883595.1 of Heterocephalus glaber. Taxonomy (NCBI): domain Eukaryota; kingdom Metazoa; phylum Chordata; class Mammalia; order Rodentia; family Bathyergidae; genus Heterocephalus; species Heterocephalus glaber. The sequence continues at coordinate 16,068,868 of NW_028258327.1, read as the reverse complement.
TCATACTTCTTCAAAATTTTCTCTTTGTCTCAACACTAGGGAATCCTATTATAATGTGTCTCAGTAAAAAACTCGATGTTTTGTCAATTTATGGTTCTTTGGGTGTCATGGATCTGGATGTGCATTTCCTCTCTCAGATTTGGAAAGTAGCCTGATAGTTCAACTTTCTGCTACTTTCTCTTTCTTTGCTCCATCTGTGATCCCCATAACATGCAGATTGTTTCACTTGAGGATCTTGCACTTGGGATCAGCCCCAGTTTTTCTTCGTCTTGCTTGTAGTTCTCAGAATAACTATAATATGCTAGGCATGCAATATTCTAAGACCGAGATGAACTGCTTGAAACAGTTTGGAGTTGTTGCTATCTTCTAGGGAATGTAGCACACTGAGAGGGTGAGGATAACTCAGTAAAGCCTGAGCTTTGCTTCTCCCTTGCCTCAAGGTGTCCTTCAGTGTTTTTGGTCAGTTGTCATATTGCCACTATTGAACATAACCTAAAGATTGTTTTTTGTTTTCTTTTTTTATACTAGCTCTGTACAGGTGTTGTTTTCTTTTAAAATACATATTTAATATGTATTTTAAAAATAATTTCATAAGAAGCATTAAAAATTGATTCTATGTTGGTAGAGGATTAGACTTTGGGTGGCTTACTGCTCCTTCCTCAAAGGACATTCTCATTACTTGGTTCATTGAATTGCAATGGCTTTTACTGATGTTATTGCTAACTCCTCACCCTCCTTTCCTTAAAATGAAGGCATTGTTATGTCTCTTGATATTGTGATCTTCCTTAGTTTTTTACTACACTTAATTCCCACAATTTACTGTTTTCTCTTTTTTCATTCACCAAACCCCTATATTCTCTCTCCTTCCCCATCACCTTTTTTTCCCTTAGAAGTTGTGCTTTGCCAAAATATCAGCTCTGGCTCTATGCACCTTTAAGTCTCTTCCTTGTGTATTCCCTGTTTCAGTGTTACATCCATCTGGTTTCTAGCTTCCTCTTTATCAGGCTGAAATTCTCACCTTTGATGATTATTTCATCTTCCAGGCCTCTATTTTCTTATTTCGTCTTTCTGGGCCTTATCCATTTTCTGAAAAGTTTAATTTAGCTCTCTTGTGTGCCTTATGTGTCAAATTTTACTGCAGTCCATATATATATATATATATATATATATATACCTAGTTAGAAGGAAATTAAAATTTATAACATTCTCCATGAATCTGTTCTGTAATAAAAAGGTTTATAGGTGGTTTGTCCAGTTTTTTAATAACTATATGATTTTGGGAGATATGTGGAAAAACTGGATTTTGATGACATTGTTTTGTAAGAACTCTTTCTTATATATTAAAAAAAAACATATCTGGTTAATAATGATTTCTAGATACCCTAATTCTGATTCTGACTGATTATTCTCTAAGTTTTTGGTAGAATTTTATATTCTTGAATGCCTGATTTTTCCCAGTTTTACCTGAAAGAAAATCATTTCTACTATTTGAGAACCTGGTTTATATATTTTCCCAGAGTTTCTTTTACCTTTGTTAGCAGCTAGGCTGAGAACAATAGGAGCTCTTTTTAAAATATGGTCATTTTAATTTTTATTAACACCTATTAACTGCACCTATTAATAGATTTCACTATGGTATTTCAACACATGCCTACAGCATGCACTGATTAAATCAGGGTAATTAGCAACATGATGACCTTAATATAATTTGATATTGAAAGGTTGGAAAAGTTTTCAGTCTTTGTGAGGGTCTCTTACATGTATTTCTTATTCTTAGAGCATAATGTTTTCAAGTCCAAACTAAAAATACTAGTGTTTATTAATGTCTGTCTTCCTTTTCTATTCCTGAGTTTTAATTCTTGTGCTCTTACTTTCCATATATGTTAAAAAATATCTGGGCCAGGGGTTTAGGTCAGTGGTTTTGCTGCCTGCTTTGCAAGCACAAGGACCCGAGTTCAATCCCCGGTACCGAAAAAAAAAAAAAAAAATTCATTTTCTTAGCTTTTAGTCATCGCTTTTGAAATCTGTGAATAACTTAAGGGGAAAGAGGTCCCCAAAGCCATACTAGCCATATTTAATTCTCAAGATTTTTCTTTATTCTGGCAAATATGTTTTCCCCCTTGGGAGCTCTGTAATGAATTTAAATGGATTTTTTGTGGGGGGCCTTGCCCCCCCGCTAGAACTCTTGAGTGCCTTTTACGGACATATCCGGGCCTGCTGCAAAGCTACCCGGCAACAAGGAAGTAGCCCCAGTACCCTCCTCTTGCTCCTCCCCTCTAGCCCTACGGTATATATGTTGTAGCAGCTTCCGCAATAAACGAGACTTGATCAGAAACCTGTCTTGTCTCCATCTCTCATGTCCCCTGTCCTTTGTCATTCTCACCCCCCCCTAGGGTCTCCGTTGACTTACCCGTGGGCCGGGACAATTTTTGTTATATATTTTTCCATTGTATGTATTATCATATAGACTCAGTTGAAGGTTTAGACAAAAATATGGTCCATCATTATAGGAAGATCTTGAGTGCTTTGTCTTATTTCTGTTATTGTCAAAGATTGTTGATTAATATTTCAGCTCTATTTTTATTTGTTCAACACTACAAAGCAAATATTATTACTGATTTCTACAACCAATGCTTGTATAAATTACCTGAACCTATTTTCCATTTTATTTACTTGGCTTCCATACTTGGTGGTCAAATCTTATTTCCAGGATCATATTTCATCTTTCTTGGTAATAATTTATGTGATATCCTTTGCTAAATTTCTGTTGTGCTTAAGCACTTTAAGTTTCTTTTGTCTAAATGTGTCTATTTTGTCCTTACTTTTGAAGAAGAGTTTTCTTTAATGTTCTGCGTTTTTACTTTTTTATGTCTATGTGAAGGTCTCTTTTATTGGTCCCATTTGATATTATTGACTATTTAATCTATAGGATCATGTCTTTCAACTATTGGGAGAAGTTTTCAAAGATTATGTATTTGAATGGTACTTTTCTGAATTTTGTCTAGTCTTTTCTTAAGCAATACATGTTAAGCCATTTATATCTTATTTTTAAAAATTTATTTTCATAGTTTTTTAACATTTATTTTCATAGTTTCTCATCCTGTTTTCATAGGTTTCTGTTTCAATAATCTGATTTATATTCTGTATTGTTTTGTTGTTCTGAAATTATTTATTCATCTGTGCCTAAACAAGTCTGAAGAGTATTATAAAAGAGATTGGCTTTCATAGATAGAGGTTCCAATCCTTTCTGTTAACTAGCAGCTACACAATTTAGGCAAATGTCTTAGCTTTTCATTTCCATTTTCTTAATCCATTAAATGACAATAACAGTAATACATATTTCAAGGGTTGGCATGAAATTGTATCATTCAATGTAAAGTACTCAGATGAGCTTCTGGAACATAGTCAATCCTTGAGAAGCTTTAACTATTATTATTATTTAATCTACTCAATACCTGGTTCATTTACTATTTTTAAATTTTATTTTATTGGTACAATTTATATATACAATATAATGACATTCATCATTGGAAATTTGCACCTTTACATAATCTCTCTTGGATCTTCTTTTTCCCCCTTCCCCTGCCCTGCCTTCAACCCAACTATCCCTGCCTATTTACAAAGACTTTGTTTCCATGGTTTCATTTTCTCATATTTATTCTATTCCTTTCTTTCCTTTCCCCACCCTTCTCACTTCCCTTTGCCCTTTGCCACTTTTCTTCCTATTTCACATTATCTATTATATCTTTTAGTCCTTATTTACACTTTCAGTTTCTCACACTAGATAAACTATTCAGTATTTACACATGTGTGTCCTATTGATTTCACTTAAGAGTATCACCTCAATGAACATCCATTTAGCTATAAATATCTCTAATTTTTCATATTTTATGGCTGAGTAGTACTCCATTTTATAGAAAACCACATTTTCTTTGTCCAGTCTCCAGTTGATGGGCATTTGGGCTGTTTCTAAGTTTTAGCTATTACAAATTGTGCTGTTATGAACATGGGTACACATATATTACTGTGGTATGATTCTTTTAGTTCTTTTGGGAAAGTACCCACCAGGGGAATAGCTAGATCAAATGGGACTTCCAATACTAGTTCTTTGAGATATCTCCATACTGATTTCCACAGTGCTTGCACCAGTCTACGCTCCCACCAGCAGTGGAGCAGGGTTCCTCTTTCCCCACAGCCCTGCCAGCATTTGTTACTGGTTGATTTCATGATAGCAGCCATTCTTTCTGGAGTGAAGTAGAATCTCAGATTTATTTTCATTTGCATCTCTCCAATGACCAGTGATATTGAACACTTTTTCATATGTTTATTTACTATTTCTACTTCTTTGTCTGAGAAATGTTCTTTCATTTCAGATGCCCATTATCAGATTGGGTCTTTAAATTTGGGAGGTCTGATTTTTTTAAGTTTTTTATAGATTCAAGATAGTAGACCTTTGTCTGAAGAACAGCAGGTGAAGATTTTTTCCCACATTGTGGGTTTTCTCTTCACACTGCTGGTGGTTTCTCTTTCTGTGCAGAAGCATTTTAGTAAGAAGCAATCCCAGTTGTTGATTGTTTCTGCTCATTCACGGACAACTGAAGATTTGTTCATAAAATCTTTTCCTACACCAATGTCTTCAAGAGTTCTACCTAACCTCTGTTCCAGCCGATTCATCATTTCTATTTTAATATTGAGATCCTTAATCCATTTCGATTTTAATTTATTGCATGATGAGAGATATAGGTCTAGTTTTAATCTTTGAAAAGTTGAAACCCAATTTTTCCAGTACCATTTATTAAAGAGGCTATCTTTCCTCTAGTGAGGGTGTTTGGCTCCTTTATCGAAGATGAGATGGCTGAGTGTGTCTGGAGTTGTTTTGTCAACTTCTAATCTGTTCCACTGGTCTTCATGTCTGTTTCTTTGCCAGTACCATGCTGTTTTTATCCCAGTAGGTTTGTAGTATAGTTTCAAGTTGGGGATTGTGATACTCCCTGCCATGTCTCTGTTGCCTAGAATTGCTTTTGCTATTCTGGGTCTCTTATTGTTCCAAATGAATTTTTGGATAGTTTTCTCAAGGTCCATGAAGTATGCTGCTGGGATTTCAATTGGGATTTCATTGAATCTGTATAGCAGTTTTGGAAGTATGACCATTTTCACAATATTGATCCTTTCTACCCAGGAGCAGGGGATGTCTTTCCATTTTCTGACATCATCTTCAGTGTCTCTTTTCAGAGAGCTATATTTTTCAGAGAAGAGGTCGTTGATTTCTTTTGTTTCAATTTTGTTTATTCTTTTGAAAACCATCTCATGGCTTCATTAATTTTTTTATCATTCTCTTAGTCTCCATTGAATTGATTTCTGGTCCAATCTTTAGAATTCCCTCCCTTATATGAGCTTTGGGTTTGTCCTGCTTTTCTTTTTCTAGAAGCTTGAGGTTCAACATCAGGTTGTTTAATGGGGCTCGTTCTGTTTTCCTAATATGTGTATTCACTATTATGAATTTCCCTCATAAGACTGCTTTCACTGTGTCCCATAGATTGCAATATGTTGTATTGTCATTGTCATTTAATTGAAGGAACTGTCTGATTTCTTCTTTGATTTCCTCTGTGACCCACTGTTATTCAGAAGTGTGTCGTTCAATTTCCATGTGTTTATGTAATTTTCCTGTTTCTTTTGCTAGTGATCTCCAATTTCAGCACACTATTGTCTGATAATATACAGGGGATAACTTCAATTCCTTTGCACTTACTTAAACATGTTCTAGGTGTGAGTATGTGGTCTATTTTGGAGAATGACCCATGTGCAGCTGAGAAGAATGTGTATTCTGATTTTGTGGGGTGGAAGACTCTGTAAACATCTGTTAAGTTCATTTGTTCAAGAGTTCGATTGAGTTCTAGTATTTCATTACTTATTTTTAGTCTAGTTGATCTATCTATTTGTGTCGGTGGGGTATTGAGGTCCCCCACTACTAATGTATTACTGCATATATGACTTTTTATGTCTGTTAGTATTTGTTTTATATAATTGGGTGCCCTAGTGTTTGGTGCATAGATATTTATGATTGTCATCTCTTCCTCTTGGATTCTTCCCTTTATAAGGCTGTAGTGTCCTTCTTTGTCTCTTTTAATCAGTGTTGGCTTGAAATCTACTTGATCTGCAAAGAGGATAGCTATTCCTGTTTTTTTTCGGGTTCCTGTCCCATGGAGTATTGTTTTCCACCCTTTAACTTTCGATCTCTAAGTTTCCTTTTGAATTAAGTGTGTTTCTTGTATGCAGCATATTGTGATTTTGCTTCTTGACCCATTCTGCCAGTCTATTTCTTTTGATTGGTGAATTGAGACCATTAACATTGATGGTTAAAACTTGTACATATTGATTTAGCATTGTCATGACTTTTTCATTTTGTTTTATTCTCCTCCTTTGCATTTAATTACTTGTCATGCCCAATGGATTGAGTCTGCTGGGCTTCCTAGGGTTGTGATCTTCACTGTCTTTTCCTAGGATATTGTCTAAGATTTTTTGGAGTGCTGTATTGGCATTCATGAAATTCCTAAAGTGCTCTTTTTCATGAAAGTATCTTATTTCTCCATCCATTTTGAAAGATAGTTTTGCAGAGTACATCAATCTGAGTTGGAGGCTGTTTGCCTTTAGGGTTTGGAATAAATCACTCCAAGCTCTTATTGCCTTGAGGGTTTGTGTTGAGAAGTCTTCTGTGATTCTGATGGGCTTTGCTTTGTATGTGATTTGTTTGTTTTCTTTAACTGCTTGTAGCACTTTCTTCTTCTGTTGGTTTTCTGAAATCTAAACAATTAAATGCCTATGTGTAGATTTTTTTTTGATCAAGGCTATTTGGAGTCCTATATGCCTCACTTATCTGTATGTTAAGTTCTTTCCCCCTGCTTGGGAAGTTTTCTGCCATCGTTTCTGTGAACAGTTTTTTATGTCATCTGGACTCTGTCCTGTTTCTTTGTTGACTCTAATCAATTTTATGTTATTCTTCTTTGCATCATCTAGCAGCTGCTGGATTGATTTCTTGTGGTCCCTTACAATTTTGAAGCAATTTTTCTTTTCCTGGTCACTAATTGAAATCTTATCTTCTATATCTGAAATTCTGTCCTCACATTGGCTCATTCTTCTGTGTAGACTTTCAATGGAGTTTTTAATCTCCTGGAAACCTGCATCTGTTTTATGGATTCAATTTGTTTCCTATGTTGGGATGCCTTCATGTTCCTGAGTTCCTTTCTAGATTCATCCATCATGTCTTGCATCATGAGCACAATCTCTGCTGTGATCTAAGAAATTATTTCTTATTTCATTTTTTCCAGATCTTCTTTTGTTGCCAATTCAGGGAGTCCAGGTTGTTGAGTATCACAGTGTTCCATCTCCTTTCCCTTTGTGGTTGCTGTAGGTGATGTGGAAGTCTGGTTTTGAGACTCATTTACGTGTCTTCTCATTTCGATGGGGAGGGGGGGTTGCTGTTGGTGCCTGCCCAGCTCACCTCCTCTGCACTGGGAGTGTTGTTATGGCAGCCCTGAAGCCCCTTCATCTTGGCTGGGAGTGGTGGAATGGCCTCCTGGAGGCCCTTGTCTCTAGGGTGAGAGCAGTGGAAAGGCAGCCTGGAAGCCCCTACCTCTGGGATTGGTTCATTTACTTTTAAATTTCAAGGAATATATTTTTTCCATTTTCTACATTTCCACGATTTAAAATATTCCTTTATCATTTTGACAGTTCTTTTTTTTCTTTCTGTAACTTTAAATCTGTTTTTATTTTTTGACCGAAATTAAATATATTTATTTATTGTATTCAGAAATTCTAATTGAATATAGTCTTATCATAAAGCCATGAACAATGTTTTTAAACTCTATCATGAAGAATGTGGATTTGTGTTCTTACAAAATTAAGAGAATTACTTATTTGAGTCATAACTGCCCTCTTATGTTTTGGCCTTCTATGACCTTGTAACCACTAGTTTTAATTATGACCATATACTATTTGGCATATTTTGAGGGGTTTTACTGAATTGAAATCTTTAGAATCTGAAAAAAAAAGAGAAATCTTTAGAATCTGATTTTATTGTTTGCCTTTTCTATAAACTTGTATTAGTAATGTTTTATTGAGAATTTCTTTCTTTCTTGAGAGCTTATTTTATTCATTGTTTTTCTTTTGTGTCACCTGAGATACTGGTGCATTACCTTACATATTTTTTAGAGTTACTTTTGTCAGAATGCAAATGTGCTACCTTGTGATAATTCTCAGTTAAGTATCAGCTTGGATGTTTTTTTCAAGACTCAAATCAGATGAACATCAGCTCATTATAAAATTTTATTTCTCTGTGGCATGCTAAAATATTTACAACCTAATTCATGAAACCTATCAATGTTATTATTGGAGACAAAGATCTTTGCTGATATGATATGTTAAAGGCTTTGACATGTTGAAAATTACCATGGACTATGGGGCTGCCCTTAGATGCAATTACTCAGATTCTTCCAGTATGATGGACGTAGAAGGAATTTTAGATAAAGACAGTAGAAGAGAAAGCAATGAGACCATAGAAACAGAGATTGGAATGATTCATCCACAATCAAAGGATATGAGAACCTACCAGGTCAAGGAAACAAAGAATGGATTTTTCCTTTAAAACCTCCTTTAGGATTCCAGGCCAGGGGTCCCCATTTTCAGCCAAATAATACTGATTTCAGATGTCTAGCAGTCAGAACTGTGACACAGTAAATTTATGTTGTCTGAAACTATCTACTTTGGGGAAATTTTTACAACAATCCTATAAAACTAAGACACTTCTGCCAAAGCTAAGACAAATTTCTGTGGAATTTTTCCTGGTAGAATAATAACAACTAAGTATTTGTTGTATTTGTAAAACATTGTCCATGTGATTAAGGGAGGGGGCATATCTTTCCTAAACCTTAATTTAGAATTTCCTTTCAATGGGCCATTCCAATGCCTTGGTTGACTTATCTCCCAGTTGGTCCTTGGCTGTCCAGAGGATTTACAGATTTAAAGAATATGTCTCCAAGGCACTGTTGGACAAAGGTATCATCCTAACATTGATCTTTAAGTGGACCTCGACACTGTGTTGTCATTCAGCTCTGAAAATTAGTTGATAACTTACATTATTTATATTCCAAGACTTTGTTTTCATCTAGTGGAAGTTTAGCTCCAAGTAACATCCAATTACTTCACTAGAGAAAAGCTTCAACAATTATGCCAGCAGCTGCTTTTGATTTGAAAAGGATCTTCTCAGAACTATTGAAAAACAAAAGTTTGTTTCCACTTCATGCCTTAGTCTTCTAAAGATCTTTGATGGCTGTAAAGGTATTCAAGGTCTAAATACCCACACCTAAGGGAAAACTTATTAAATGTAATAATCTATATCCACTATGTAAAAGTTATTTTTTAAACCCAAACATAAAGGTGAATACACCCATTTTTATTCTTTAAATTTAATTATATATAAATATAGGTAAGTATATCTACTCACTATTAAAAAGGAAAGAACTCTAAAAAATAAGGATAACTCAAGTGGAAGTAAGTCTGTCAAGCTCAGCCACATTCAAAACATACTACCTTAGTTTAATTCAAAATTTAAAAAGAAAAAAGAATACCAGATGGTGCCTACAAAGCAGCTATATACTATGACAAATTTAACTAACAAGCATTTGCATCTTTTAACATAGCTCCATTTTCCACCTAAGTGTAGATAGATGGGTGAATTCTTTGAAAACCATTCACTCTTCTTTTGAATTTAGATTCTTATAGTAGTTTCTCACTACTTAAAAATTCATTTTCTCACTATTGCATTTATTTTTATCATTCTCTCATATCTTATTATAACTTAAGTTCAAGAAGAAAACTAATCTGGAATATAAGAAATTTTACTCCTGGGATCTCATGTCAGTTACTAAAAGCCATATGGCTAAGGAATTACCGCGTTTCATGGTTTAGAAGTGCAATAGATTATGTTTTTGAGAGATACCTAAGGGAAGCATAGGTTCTTTTGAGGAGTTGGGATTAAAATAGCACACACATAATAACGAATTTGAAAGAATAGATCTTTGAAAGAAATGGGTTAAACCTATTTCTCTGGTTGTTTAAAGGAACAGCAGCACATATTTAGATTTAATATGTAGCTGCTAAGTATGGGGAAGGTTTTGTTTCGCTACAAACATGCAATATCTTTGTATGTCTCTTGGTAATCCTAAAGTTGTTTAGTTTCTTGATTTACATGACATATGTTTTATGATATTGATAAAAAGATGGGTGAGGTATTATTTCATAGGCTTGGCATTAGTCCATAATATTACTATATATCTGTTTTGCATGCCAGGCCACATTGATTCCATGTGTATTTCTTTCCTAATATAGGCGTGGCATCACTATACATCAAACCACTAGCACATATTTTTTCCCAAGAACCTGAGAGTGCATTTTATTGATTGCAGCTTCCTGAGGGTCAACAAATGAAGGTATGAATTGACAAAGTAAAAGATTAGTTTAGATGATTATTTTAAAACAGAAGAACACAAACTAGTCTTTAAGGCTAAACTTCTTTGATCATATTAGTTGCAGATGACTTTTTAAATTATTTTATTAAATATTTATAAAATTTTTAATTAAATATTTTTGTTAAGATATTTCCAAAATATGAAGATTTAATATTCACAGTGATCACATAAAAAAGTACCCTTCTATATAGGTTAGAAAATTGAGAAAAATATTTTTTGTGTAATGGAGATATTAAAGGAACATGATTCTGTGGTACTTATTAAGCATATACAGCATCATTACGAGTAACTGCCCAATTTTTTCTTATCTCACAAGTAGAATTAAACCAATAAAAAATGTTAGAGCTTTTGAATAAACTTCTAAAAGTCAAATTTTGGAGGTAATAGCATCATTTCTAAAAGATTTATTCTAAAACATTGAGTAGACAGCATGAAGGAAGTACATAGCTAACATCCATATGTATCTTATTGTTTCAGAAGTTCTTTACTATTGTCTGCAAAAATAAAATGATGTGGCTTTATTGCAAGTGGCCACCTGCCTGTGTCTAAAAACATAAGTATCTTTGGAAATTAGACATTTAAAATAATGATTATTTGCTGTAACATAAACCCCATTTTGATCATTGGAATTTGCAACAGTTGTTTCTGGGTATCATAGGATTTTCTTTGTTTCTATATTTGCTCCTTAAATTATACACATTTCCTGATCTTTGCCAAGCCCCTGGTAGTGAAACTATTTAAGAGATCAAACACAGATCATATGAAAGAAACATCTGCTATAGCTATTGTTTTTCAGAAGTTCAGACTGCCCAAGAGGTCTACAACGCAATATTTTCCAATTCTCATTTCTATACAACTGGGGGTCTTGGTGGCAGCAAAGGATGAAAGGGTTTAATTTAATGTTTAAGTTGAGTGTATCCTGAAGTTATTTGTAGTGAAAATGTTTTGGAGGAAACAAAAAGTACATGGTGACTGTTTTAATTTGTCTGCTTTGCAAAACCAACTAACGCTACAAAAATCATCACTGAGTATAGACAAGAAAAGCCAAAGAGAGGGAGAAATGGAAAACACCCTTTTTTTCTTTAATAGGTGTTTATTTAATTATTTCCTGATTTCTTAGTCACTTCCCCACCTATTGCTTTAATCTGCACAATTTTCCCAGCCCAAGCCTCAAAGTAGAGCTTATTTTCAAAAACCACTTGTCAATGGTTCTTCTCAGTTCAACTTTCCTCATTCTGATTTTCTCTGCCCTCTATCCTCCAGTCAGGTTTCAGGCCCACACTTCTCCTTTAAAATAGATCAAAAGGGAAAGGCAATTTATATTTCAATGACAAGGCATGGGTATGTGTGGGGCTCAGAGGGTTTACAGACCTGGGAGGTGATTGCTCAGGTTGAAATTCATCTGTTCAGATTGAGCTTCCAACAGGGTGATGGTCTCAGAGAAACTGTGATGGCAAATGTGGCTGAGAAGTCATGCAAGGAGATTTCTTCCAAGGAACATTTCCCATGTTCTTCAAATACAAAATTTAAAATTAACTACAAATTTTATTACTTTGATAAACAGTCCAACTGAAACTCTTAAAATGTTCTATAAAATTTACTGTTTGCGTGGAACAAAGGAAAAGGGGAAGCTTTTCTACTCACCCCTTCTGTGCTACTGTGTTGTTTTGCTTCACTCCTGGAATCACTCATTTCTCCAAAGTGTACTAATTCCTTTAATTATAGAATGATATTTAAAAAATCAAGCTTTAATGACTTCTTGGCCTTTTGGCTAAGATCAAGTGTAAAAATCAAGCTTCAGGTGGTAGATGTGTTCATCGGTACTAAAGCAGCATTGCAGGTAGGCTTGTCAGGAGCTAGAACTTGGAAATGGATGTGTATACAGGAACCCAGCTCAACCCACACACATCTTTATATCAGTGTCAATGATATCTATGTATATATCAATCTATCTGTATTGATGGTATAAAAACATGAGTTTGTGCAGAGACTTCTGATTTCAATGCACCACAAGTCGACTATATGGTAAAATTCTAATTTCTTTCCTGATAGAAAACAAAAACCAAAAGAAAGACATTATCTAGTTTATACATAATATTTTTCAACACTGGTATACACAAAAATTAGTTTTAGAATTGCTAAGGCATACACCTGCAAGAAACACATATACTAAATATTTTAAAAGTATTTTGATAGTTGTTTTGACTTATAGTGTCCAGAGTATTGATTCCCAAAGCAAATTATATGAGCTTTTTCCCACCTACTTCACTGTGAATATTTATTTATTTGTAATGCTGATAGGCTTATGTATTGTAGTTTGGATGCTGTTTTGTTTCCTCGTCTCAATCTTTTTGAATACTTTCTACCTAAAAATTCTAAAAATTATAGAAAAAGTGTTTACCTAGCCTGAAATCACAAAACTTTTCTCATATGTTTTCTCTTATAGGTTGTAGTTTCACATTGACATTTTGGTGTACAATCCATTTTAAGTTACTAAAGTCCAGATAAAGCGTTGTCATTTGCACAGAACACATACCTCTGGCATTTTTCTGGCACCATTGTTGAAAAGACTGTATTTTCTTTACTGAAACATGTTTGCAGCTTTGAAAATTTCCATTCATTGTAAATTTATGGTATTTTTCTGGACTGCATTCTATGCCATTGACATATGTCCCTATTTAAATGTTAGCACACTAACTTGATTACTGGAACTTTATATTGTTGTGAAATTGGCTACTGCTAATCTTATCTTTGTAGATCATTTTCTTTTCTTATTAAGTTTATTTATTGGTACATTTTAGGTATACAATATAGTTACATTCATCATTGGGATCTTGTACCTTTACATGATGTATCTTGGTTTTTATTTTTTCCCCATTCCCCAGCCTTCCCTTCCCCCCTTCCACTTTTCCCTATTTACAAATTTTTTGCTTCCATTTTTTTCCTTTTCTCATATTTTTTCTTTTCCCTTCTTTCCTTTCCCCTATCCCTCCCATTTCCCCTATTCCTTTAGACTTTTTCTTCCTATTTCACAATATCAGTTGTACATTTTGATCCTTATTTACATTTTTAGTATTTCACACCAGAGAAACTAATCAGTATTTACACATGTGTGTCCTATTTATTTCACTTAAGAGTATCGCCTCAATGTGCATCCACTTAGCTATAAATGTCTCTAGTTTCTCATTCTTTATGGCTGAGTAGTACTCCATTTTATAAAAAAAACCACATCTTTATCCAGTCTCCAGTTGATGGGCAATTGGTCTGTTTTCAAGTTTTATCTATTACAAATTGTGCTGCTATAAACATGGGTGAGCATATATAGCTCATTTAAAAAATAATTTCAACTCTTCTAATTACTTTGTTCCACACATGTATTTCAGAATCAGTTTATTAATCTCACCCTCCAAAGAAGTCATTTTAGAAATTGGGTTGATCAACTTGGTAATAATTTGTATCTTAATGTTATTGAAGCTTTTAATTCTTCAATATATTGAATATATGAAATAAATATATATATGTATATATTTTCATCTAAGTCTATTTTTTTCTCAACAATGTATTACAACTTTCAGCACTTATATTCTGACAAACTTTGGTAGGTTTATACCTGAATATATTATTTTTCTGTATGGGTATAAATTATAGTATATTTCAAAATTTCAATTTAATTCCTAGCATATGAAACTTGCTCATTGCTGACAAGTTGTCTTTGTATATTAATGCGATGTTATGTGACCTTTTCAAACTGACTTAGGTGTTTAAGAGATCTTAAAAAGATTATTTAGGGTTTTTTAGAATTTTTATGTACAATTATAATTTTCCGCTGTCTTTCTTTCTTTTCTTCCTTTTTCCTTCCTTTCCCACTCCCTTTCTTCCCTCTTTCTTGCTGCCTCCCTCTCCCTCCCTTCCCCTCCTTCCCTCCATCCCTCTCTCCCTTCTTTCCTTCCTTCCTTCCTTCCTCCTTTCTCTCTTCCACTATCTTCCTTCCCCCCTCCATTTCCCATCCCTTTTTGTTTACCTTTCTCTTCTCCTTATGCTCATTGTGTGCATTTTATTATTTTCTGTACTTTTTTCTACAATATAGGACATTATTATCTTATTCGTTTTTCCCTAATCTTCTGGGGGAGAAGCATTCACAATGACAGGTATCAGTTTTAAGTAAATACCTTTATCTGGTTAAAGAAGCATTTCTTTATTTCCAGTTTCCTGAATTTTTAAAATTATGCTATTAAATTTTGTGAAAAAATTTACTGACTTAATTAGGTAGCTTTCTTTTTAGTTTAATATAGTGAGTTATTTGGGTTGAATTTATAATACTGTGCCAGGCTTGCATTCTTCAGATGAGCCAGATTGGTTCTAATGAATTACTTATTTCATATATTATTGGATTTGACTTGCTAGTCTTTAGTTGAAAATTTCTGCATCTATGTTTGTATGGCATCCTGCTCTGCGTTTTTCTTTTTCTTATAAGATCTCTCTGTAGTGTTAATATTTTTTCTTTTGTCATAAATAAAGTTGGAAAGTATTTATTCTTTAATATTTTAGAAAAATTTGCATACAATTTTAGTAGTTCTTTTTAAAAGAATTTTATAAATTTTATAAATTATACCTATCAGTGGTGGACAGCATTCTACTGTGATATGTATGTCCTTTATATTTCTTTGCTCTTGAGTGTGGGCAGAATATGTGTGTATGATGGAATACATTTCCATGATTCATTTATGTTAGATGGGAAAAACAAAGGGATTTTCCTAATCAGTATACTTTAAAATAAACAAAAAGGAGGTAATCTAGGAAAATTTGACTGAATCAAATGAGCCTTTTGATAGAGTCAAGAGGGCAAAGAGCAAAGAAAGCAGAGAGTGTAGATATGCTCTCAACTTTGTCTTAAATAACCATTTTCAATATATGAAGTACTGTACCCTAAGTCACTGAGTGTAATACAGGGAAGAGATCTGAAGCCTTAGGGAGAAAAATATACTGAATTGGTTTTAGCATAAACAACTCCATAATTATATTTTCTAAAGGTCTAAATTTGTTTAGTTCAGCAAGACAATGAGATTTTTATCAGTAAGGACAGAGCAACATCTTATAGAATATTATAACGTCTGTAATCATGCATGCTGGGAACAGTTGCTGCTGTTGAAAATTTTTCCCATATTTCACTGTTTATAGCAAGCCCCCAAATGTTAAGTTTAAGCAGCAGCACTTGACTCAAAGTGATAACATGAATGTACTCTCCATAATACTCATGAGTGTTAGCATGGTAATGGGGGTCATCTGACCAACAAGGATATTTAATATTGGATAACTGACCATGAAGATACTGGAACTCCTTTTATTGAGCCAAAAACTTCTGGGTCTGGGGATGAGCCACCATGATAGCCATTGTTTTGTGTCAGGTCACAGTAACTAAGCTAGGCCAATCAACCACCATTTTAAGAGTTGGCAAGAAGAATAATAAATTTGACTAAGATAACTTTCTGTTTAAAATTTAAGGATATATTTAATTTAATGTAATGTATAAAATATTATTATTTTACCCTTTCATGGTACCAAATGGGGAGCTGATATACTTCTACTCACAGACAGTGAGGCAGAGAGAGACTGAGGCAGTGTGAGCTAATGTCAAACTTTTGCCAGGGTGGTATTAGCAGGAGCCAGTGGGAAGCTGAACATAATTATCTACCTGGCTCTCATGTATGCTTCAAAGTGGAATTCCTGCTGTAAAAAGCAAAGCCTATATAAGAAGGATGTAAAATATCACAATTAATATCTGAAATACCCATGACACAATAAAGAAAAATAACTCATGATACCAAAGACTTGAGTAATCACAATATGAATGAGAAAAGACAATGAACTGATAAGAACACCAAAATGACAAAGATGTTACAATTATTTGGCAAGGATTTGAAAACAACAACAATAATAATGCTTCCACAAGCAATTAGCATTCTTTTGGAACACGTTTAAAAAATAAAAAACCTCAGCAAAGAAATAAAAGTTATAAAAGAGCTTCGCTATCATTCCAATGTTGAATGAACCATAAACATTCATGTGTTAAAGACTTGGTACCTGGGGTGATGATACTGAAAGGTGGTAGAGAGTTTAAGAGGTGACAGTCTTATAAACTAGTGTGTGGTGTGTGAGAGGCTGTCTTTAGATCATAAGGGCCATGCCGTTAAAGAAAAGGAACTGTGGGAGTCCAGTCTTTTCATAATTTTTGCTTCCTAGTCAGGAGATGAGCAATTTTTTTACCACATATGCTAACTACGATGTGTTGCCTTGGCACTGATCCAAAGCAATGGGGCCAGCTCATCAGGGACCAGAATCTTCCAAACTGTGAGCCAAAATAAACCTTTCCCCTTTAAATGTTGATTATTTTAGGTGTTTGTTACAGTGATGGAAACCTGAACTAATATGAAAACCAAATGGCAACTGTACAATGAAAAATATAATAACCAGAATTAAAAATGTGCTGCATGGGTTCACTGTTAAGTGGAGATGACAGTGTAGAATCTGAAGTTTATGAAAGATCAAGAACATTCATGTAGCCTAAACAAAGAGAAAATGAACTGAAAAAAATGAACTGTATCTTTGTGACTTGTGGAGAAATAATAAGAAGTTAGCATTCTTATCAGAACATTTTTATCATCAGAAGGCAGGAGAAATATAATGGGACTGTAAATTATTTGATAAAATAAAGGCCAAAACTTCCCAATGTGGCAAAAGACATAAATCTATAGATTTCAGAAGCAGAACAAAACCTCTACAGGATATATCTAAAGAATTTACACCAAGACACATCATAATTAAACTTGTGAAAACTAAGAGAAAAAAGTCTCGAAAACAGTCCAAGAGAAATGATGTGTTACCTGTAGAGGAATTCCAATTCAATAACAGCAGTTTTCTCTTTTGAAACTACCAAGACCAGAAGAAAGTGGTATAATGTTTTCAAGAACTGAAATAAAGGAACTTTCAACTATAAATTCTATATTCAATGAAATGTCCTTCATACATGAAAAAGAAATAAATATATTTTTAAATGAAAGGAAATGAGGTTTTTTTTCCCAAAAGATCTATACTTACATATAGTGGTTCAGTGAAACTCTTTAAATAAAAAGATAATTATAACAGATGATATCTAAGGTATCTTGGAACTTGAGAAAGGAAAGGAAAACATTGGAAATTGTAAAAAGTAGAGCAAAAAGTAATTAATATCCTAATTCTTATGAATGGCCTAAATCTTATTTGGTGGGCTATATAAAAATGTTTAAGAACAACTGCTGTGGTGCTCAATATCTGTAGAAAAGAAGACAATTACATTTATAAAGAGAAGAGGATAAAAATATTCACATGGATGTTAGTTTTATGCAATAAAATATACTTTTAATAAAGCATAAATAACAGGCAATGATGTCATGAATACATGAAGTGTTGCTGAAAACTACTGTGAATTTTTAAAGTATGAAAAATTTATTATAGTAAAAGAGACATTGCTATTAATCCTTCTCAAAATATTCCCATCACTTTGACACCCTTATCCCATGTTCATCGCACTTTCTGAAGCAATTCTGTAAGTTCTCTTACATGAATATCTTCAGTTGTACTGTCATGCCAGCTCAGCATATGCAACAATTCAAGCCAGTTACTTTTCATGGTCATTTTGACTTTTGGGAAGAGCTAGAAATCACACTGTCCCAGATATGGTGAATAAGATGGATGAGGACACAATGTAATGTTTATTATAAGCCTACCTCTCCCTTGCTTGGCATTGACCAGCTGCATTCAATTATAACATAAGGATGTTCAAGAATTATAACATAAGGGTGAATTATAACATAAGGGTGTTCCAAGTTAGGGGGATTCTTTTGAAGGGGATTAATGGCAAAGGGATCAAGGGTCTTTTACTGTGATAAATTTTTAAAATTTAAATATATACTGTATATTTTGATCATATCTAATATATTGTCAAACATAAAGTAACCACTAAGGAAATTTAAAACTTAATGATGTCCCCAATGTTGAATGGGATCATAATATATACTTAAAATGTGCCAATAAACTTGTGTAAACAAACAAAAAAATCCAAAACTTAATGATATTATAAATAGGTTATGATGGAATCCTGAAAAAAGTTGAAATAACTCAAAAAGGAAGTAAGATAAGACAGAAGATTGAGAAACAGATGACAAACAGAAAATAAGAATATGCAAGACTGAAGCCCTAACATATCAATAATTACTTAGATACAAATGATCTAAGTAGCAAATTAAAAGAGGTTGACAGAATGGAAAAAATCAATTATACATTGTGTACAATACACTCACTTCAAACAAAATGACAAAGGTGGATTGAAGGTAAAAGGATAAAAATTCTTTGGAATCCCGGGTTACACAAGGAATTCTTAGACTTGACACAATACACAGGATTTATTATCTTAAAAATGTTAAATAGAACATCATCAAATTTAAAAATCTTCTTTCTCCATATGAGGAAGCTGACCCTCTGGATGAGCAGTGCCCCTCCCACATGCAGGCAAGCAGGCCCACCCAGATGCAAGGGCTCTGACCCAAGGCTTCCACCAGCTTATGCCAGCTCTACTTTTTGCTCCACCATGGCAGGCTGCTGGAGAGCAGAGGACTAACAACCAGCATGACCCTGGAGGAAGACAACACCTGAGGAGAAAAGGGAGCAACCAGACCTCACAACAGAGGACATTAAGCCCAACAGCTCACTTGAACCTCCCCTCCTCCTCCTCATGGACTACATCCAGAAGAGACCAGAGGGCTGATTGCATTCCCCATCTCCAATGGGGGCAAGAACATGCCTTTGTTTGGACAGTAACTACAATCTGGGGGGAACAGACAGATGAGCCGCTGATGTAGGGTTGGCATCTCAAAATCCCATAGGCTCTAAAGCTAGGTGGAAAAATCATGACTGGATGAATCTCAAGACTGCAAAATTGGAAAGAAATCACCATTCAATATCACAGAAGTTTTTCTTTGACTCAATCTCATTCATTCATATATATATATATATGAAAATATATATATTTTTATATATATGAATATTTATATATTTCTATCTTGCACTTTTAAAATTATCTTCTTCTATGGGTTTGTTGAGTTTATTCCTTTTCTTTTCTTTTTTAGTTTCAGACATACAAATCATGTAAAAATCCTCTTTACAGAAATAATAGCAAAAAACTTTTCTAATAAGGAAAAATAATTTAACATGCATATAAGTGAAGGACATAGAACCCTAAATAGCTACAATAAAAAGCAAAGCTCTCTATAACACATCATAGTCAAAATCCTGGAAGTGCAACACAAGAACTAAGTCTTATAGTCCTTAGAGAAAAGCAAAGAATCACTTATAAGTGTATACCTACTAGAATCATAGAAGACATCTCAACATAAACTTTAAAGGTCAGGAGAGTTTAGGGTAAAGTGTTTCAAGCCTCTGACCCCCACCAAATTTCCAACCTAGGCTGATGTATACTGCAAAACTATCTTTCTTTTTTTTTTAATTTTTATTATCAAGAAGTTTTATTGGTAGGATTTTTAAAAGAATGGGTTTTAGAACACTAAAGGATGATAATTCAAGACAGGACATATACAAAGATAATTAAAATATTAAATGCTATCTAAAAGACCATAATTCAAAATACTAATTATAATCATTGTGCCTTGATACATGCAGCTTCATGACACCCACCTTCTCACAAAGACCATGGAGCCTCGCCACAGGTTCAATCATTTAATTTACAGTAATCAATGCTGGTTTTTGTGTGTCAGCATGCACTATCACGGAAAGCACAAAATCCAATCTACAGGGATTTTTAGTTTTCTTCAAAATGTATCTCAACCATCTTTTAAAATGTGAGTTAGTAACAGGCTGTATCCTTAAAGAAAAAGGCTTCTAGAAGAAGTATGAGATGGCTAGCTAACACTGCCCTGAGTAGTTAAACAACTAACTGAAGGAAACTGGCAGTGCTCAGGGAGCTGTTTTTAGTATAGTGACTTCCTCCTTGGTAGCTGAGTTCTTAGTTCCTATTATGCTACCAGCCAAACATGTATTCTATTGCTTTGGATACAAAACTTTCATCTTTTTATGGCATTTGTTGGTCAGAAATAACCTGGTAGTCACTAGTAGAAGCTTTGTATGCGGTAGCAAGAAGTCTCATGGTAGAAATCCTAGGAGTACTTCCAGGTTGCTTTGTTGTACCTAAGGTTTTGATTGGTGGTGTAAAGGCTAGAGATGAAGATGACAAAGCAACTCTGTCACTGTTTTCCATAACACTTTTGTCTACACATGGTTTTACACCAATCATAATAGATTCTCCAAATATTCGCCCATCTTTGCTTAATGCTTTCCAGGCCTGCAGTTAAGATTGATAATGAATATGCATCCAATTTCCCGTGTTAGACATTACATGTTTTAAGATATTTCCATATTGTGCAAACTGTAATAATATATAGGGAGCAGATACTTATGGAAACACAAACACAGTCACTCAAGTGTCAACGAGGTGATCTTTTGAGGTCAGAGAATCTCTTTGAGTATAGAAAGGATCCAACTGGGCAGGAGACAGCGTTGTCTTTCTTGGTTGACCAATATTTGCTGGACTAAACACACTCTGCCCTGATCCAGGAGTAGTAGTTGTGACTTCAACAAGAGGACTCTGCATTACTGAAATGTTTGTCTGTCTTCTTGAAGTTAAAGGTGTAGATCCAAGGCCTGGGCTGGAAATGTCATCACATATACTTCTAACTGGTGGAGCTCCACTTTTATCTTTATGAGCCAGTACAACTGGTAGTGGAGGTGATCCACTAGCGAGTAAAGGTGACCTCATTTCCATCACTCCCACTAAAGAGCCACTAACTGAGTGAGGTTGTGGAGTCACTGGAGCTGGCAAAACTCCCATTAGGAATCCAGGTAAAAACGGCATTCATGCCTGGCTTTGGAGATGTGGGTTCAGATCCTGGGGTGAACAATGATGAATGACAAAGAGACTCGGAGTCAGTTAACATGAGGGCAACCAGGGGGCTCTGCCTATAGTAGGCAGAGGACCCCAACCTCCTTTTTTTACTATCTTTCAAAATTAATGGAGAAATAAGAAACTTTCACAATAAAGAACACCGAAACAAAATCATGACCGCCAAACCAACACTCCAAAAACTTCTCAAGGGTATAAGAGAAAGAGAAAATGAAAATAACAATTCACAAAAGGTTTATCAGACTGAATCAACCAGGTAGGATGAGCATTTAAGTAGAAAGGAAAGATAGGGAATCAGCAACAGGAAAATAAGGTAATAACAGGAATAAGTCAATACGTATCACAAATAACCCTCAATGTGAATGATCTCAGTTTCTGAATCAAAAGACACATACTGGCAGATGGATCAAGAAATAAAATTCATCACTATGCTATATACAAGAAACACATTTAAGCCCCAAAGAAACTCAAAGACTAAAATTAAAGGGTGACAAACAATATTCCATGCAATGAGATCACACACACAAAGGAAAACAGGTATAGGTACCCTCTATTCAGACAAAGTAGACTTTAAGCCAAAAATGATCAACAGAGGCAAAGAAGATCACTGCATATTGGTTAGGGGACTAATACAATAGAAAGAGATAATAATTATTAACATATATGCACTAAACACTGGTACACCTAGCTTTAGAAAACAAGTATTATTGAAGGTAAAAGACCAGACAATCATAAAAACAATTATAGTTGGAAATCTCAATAGCCCACAATTACAAACAGATAAACATGACAAAAAAATAAAAAAAATATATTTCAGAGTTGAACAAAACCTTTAAACAAATGAACTTAATAGATAACTACAGAGTGTTTCATCCAAAACAACAGAATACACATTCTTTTCAGCAGTGTATAGAACTATCTTCAAAATAGACCACATACTAGTCTATAAGACAAGTTTAAGGAAATGTAAAAGAACTGAACTTATAGCATTCCTATTATCAGATCATAGCATAATGAAGTTAGAAATCAACAATAGAAAAAAATAATTATGCAAATACATGGAAACTAAACTCTTGAAAAATAATGGCTTAAAGAAAAAATAAAGGGAGAAATAAGACAGTTACTAGAACTAAATGGTAATGCCAATAAAACATTCCAGAATTTATGAGAAACAATGAAAGCAGTAGTAAAAGAGAAGTTTACAGCTGTGAATGCCTGTATCACAAAAGAGAAAGAGCCCCAGTGGATACCCTAATGATGCACCTAAACTTCCTAGAAAAACAAGAAAAGTCCAAACTCAGAGCTAGTAAAAAGAAGGCAAGTATAAAGATCAGAGCAGAAATCAGTGAAATTGAGAACAAAAACAGTACAAAGAATTAATGAATTGAAGAGATGGTTCTTCAAAATAATAAACAAAATGGAAAAACCCTTAGTCAATCCAACAGAGAGCAGAGGGAGGGAGGAGGGGAGAGAGAGGGGTGGGGTGGGGTAGGGGGAGAAATCACATCAATGCAATTAGAAAAGAAAAAATTGAAATCTGTATGGACACTGCTAAAATGAAAAGAGATTAGTAACAACTTTGGAAACTGTTCACCAAAAAAATTGGTAAATTTGGAAGAAATGGATAGATTCTTAGATATATATGAATTACCAAAACTGAATGAAGAAAATTTAAAACCCTGAATAATAGAAAAATAGACAATAAAATAGAAGCAGTAATAAGAAACCTGCCAACTAAGCAAATCTCTGGTCCCCATGGGTTCACTGCTGAATTCCACAGAAACTTCAGGGACAATCTCACACCAATATTCTTTGAGCTTTTTAATGGAATTGGAAGGGAAGGAGTAATCACAAAGTCATTCTTGAAACTAACATTACAAAACCAGACAGGAATCTAAATAAAAAAGTGAACTGTAGACCAATCTCTTTAATGAATATAGATGCAAAAATCTTTGACAAGATTGGGGCAAACAACAACAAATCATCAAAAAGATAATTTATTCTGTCCTAGTAGGCTCATTCCTAGGGATGGTAGTACGTTTCAACATACACAAATCAATTGATGTAATCATTACATACATAAACAAACAGAAAGACAGTAATTACATGATCATCTCAATAAACACAGAAATAGCCTTTGACAAAAATCCAACTTGCTTTCATTATTAAAACACTAAAGAAAATACATATAGAAAAACATTACCCCATTTTAATAAAAGCTATTTATGACAAACCTACTGCCAAAATCATATTAAATGGAAAAACCTGAAAGCTTTCTTTCTAAAATCAGGAAAAAGACAAGGAAGTCCACTATCATCACTCATATTCAACATAATACTTGAAATATTGGCGAGAGAATAAGGAAAGAAAAGGAAACAAAAAGGTTATGTATAGGAAAGGAAGAAGTCCACTTATCATTATTTTCAGAGAACATTCTTCTCCATATAGAAAACTCCCCAAAATCTATGAAAGATTCCTAGAATGATCAAATTCAGCAATATAGTAGGATATAAAATAATAAATGCCACAAAGGTCAGTGGTATCCTGTACACCAATGAGTGACTCATTAAGAAAGAGAGTAGGGAAAAATAACATTCACAATACCACCGAGTAAAATTAAATAGTGTCAGGTAAAAGGGCCGAAAACCAAGACCAGACCAGGACACAACAAGCCTTTATTAGGGGAATAGATCTGCTGGGCTGTCTCTGAACAAAGGAGAGACAAAAGCAATATCTCCGGGGCAGGGAGAGTCTTTTATAGAGACTGGGGTGGGGTTTGTAGGGGCTGAGCTGGGGTTGAGTGAGGTAGTGACTAGGGAATGGAGGAGCCGGTGTTGTTACTAGATGGTAGGAGATGAGCGAGTATTAGGTTACTTTCTAGGCAGGAACAGGGGCATGCTGGGAAGAAGGGTTTATTCTTTGGTGGGAGCTACCATCTTGGCATGATGTCACACAGGGGAGGGGGCAAGGCACCATAGGAAGAGGGCAGCTACTATACATAATAGCTGCTGAGGTAGTGGGAGACCTATCACTTAGGAATTAACCAGACTGAGGAAGTGAAATACTTGTACAATGAAAATTACAGCACTCTGAAAAAGCAAATTGATGACATCAGAAAATGACAAGATATCCCTTGTTCCTGGACAAACAACCGATATAGTCAAAGTGACCATACTTACAAAATCTATATACAGTTTTAACTCAATCACAATCAAAACACCAACAGCATTCTTCACAGGAATGGAAAAAACAATCCTAAAATTCATATGGAACCAGAAGAAACCTAGAATTGCAAAAGCAATCCTCAGTAAACAGATCAGTGGATAAAGAAAATGTGATTTCTACACACAATGGAGTACTACTCCGCCATAAAGAAAGATGAACTTGAGTTATTGGTTTCTTACATGAGAAACCCAAAGTATAAATAAAGAACAAAATAAGATAGATAATAGGATGTATGGAGGTAGATCTTTCTCAAAGGGGGACATGGATTAAGAGATGGAGAGAGTGAGGAGGGAGGAAAGGGGATGAAAAAAGGACTTAAGATGTGTTATGCAGATGTACCAACTCCACACAAGGAATGTAAACATTATGCATTTCAAACATATGCAGTCAAAAAAGGAAGGGCCTCAAGAAATGGATGGTGGAGAGATGAAGGGAGGGGAAAACTAATGGAAAAAAATGAATTAAAATGAATTATATGCATGTACCAATTCCACCACAAGGAACAACAACAACAACAAAAGAATGTACTACAAACATGTACTAATAAACACTTTCAAAAATTTTACTTTGTGAAATATCCTGTTAAAAGTGTGGAAAGAGAAGCTATCAACCAGAGAAAATGCCAAGAATATATTCGATGAAAAATATTATCTAAAATACATAAAAAAATCACAAAACTCAGTAATGCAAAAACAATACAATTAGGAAATGGGCAAAAGCCATAAGTAGTTATTTCACCAAAGAGGATGGTAAAGAAATGAAAAGTTTAACATCATTAGTCATTAAAGGAAACATTAAAATTATAATTAAATATCATTTTATACCTATTAAAATGACTAAATAAAGATTAATTTTAAATTAGAAAGCATTGAAATTCTTATGAACACAAAATATTATGAACACCAAAAATATTGCACAAATTGTGCTCATCCTTTAACTCCAACCCAGTACACTTTAAACAGCAAAGAGGAAATCCAGATGTAGTTGGAAGAAAAAATCCCAAAGAAACAATCTTGCTACTTCTTGGGCTTTGAAAACATCCAGTGTTTAACTTCCAACATCTAGAATGGTTTACTTTGAGCTCTTGAGGCAGGTGAAGTGTGTGTGTTAATGTATTTTACACTCCTCAGAGTACAATGTTGCAGTCATTTACTCTCTTCTTTACAGCTGTGGTTAAAGTGTTTGTCATCAGCCTTCCTTCAGTAGACACATTCTTACAGATGGCCAGTCTGCTGTGGAGATCCTCACAAGGCTCTTGTTGAGTGTATAGAGTTAAGAACACTGTCACACTATTGGGAGATTACCTTAGCAGAGTGAAGATGACCAACAAAGACTTTATTTGCATCATAATGGTGTCTGATTTCCTGGAGTAGACTTGGCTACAGGTTTGTATTCTCCTTTGTAGCATTTCTTTCTCTTTCTTTTGTTATTTATTCTGCCTTTGCCAAATCCTCTGTGACTCTCTGTACTTCATTGTATTCTCAGACCCATATGATATTTACATGATAGTGTGTGTCACTTTGTCATGTACTTCTCTGAGTTAGTCTCTGGATCTTTCCATCTTTTCAGGCATCTTCATAGATCACAGCACAGAAAGATTATCCTCTTTCTCTTACTTAATGAGAGCATCTGCAAGTACATGTAAAAGTTTAATTAACTCCTTTTGATAATCTTGATAGATAATACTTCTTCCCATACATGGACTTTACCTTTTGCTTAATGAGGTTGTATTACGAAAAAATGAGTCTAACCATGTTGGACAAAATACGATTATAAAATTAATTTCTAGAAGGAATTAATTTTCTTCTGTACATTCTGGTATATAGACTGCAATAAAAGTTCCAGTTATATATTTTCCTATACCTAGATAATTCTAATAATCTTGTGCTATCTTTCTACCAGTGAGATATTTCATCATAGGCTAGCTTTAATTTTTCTACTTTAACTGAATGAATCCTCAAGATATTAAGAAATCTGCTTCTTGGATTTTGTGGCAAATGCTTCATTTCTTTTTACAAGCTATCAGTGCCTCAGTGTTATTACAGGAATTGGAAAGTCGATGCTGTGGTAATTAGCCTGCTTGTCAGATATTAAGTTTACTTTCACTAAATATTAGTGAATAACTACACAAAAATAAATATGCATTTTTACAAAGGTAAAAAATGCTATGCAACTCTCCCAGTGAATGAGAACCAGCTCATATCTATGACTGGGATAGCACTTGTAAAATCACTTACTATGCATATTTATCCTGACTCTGGACAACATGCTAATTCCATGATCATAAAAACACTGCTACCCAGTTACATTATTTAACTTACAATGAGTCACTACCATGCTCTGTCCTTCTATCTTCTATAAAAATGTTATTAAAAAGAAAATTTAAATCTCTTATTTTTCATGACATTGGTGGGACTGTAATTCTTCTCTACCACTTGAAAAATGTATAAATAAGGCTTAATGACAAGAATAGTGAGAAGAAATTTAGCATTTCTAACTACTTTACATGAGGTGGGTTTATGTGCTATATTATAAACTAAGACTACTCCTTAATTTCCTAGAGATAACTCTCGGTATTAGTCCATTCTCCATTACTACAACAAAATGCTGGAGACTAGGAATTTTATGAAAAGAATCTATTTAGATCAAGGCATCATCTTGGCTCTCATAAGGGCTCCCTTGGCTGTTTTACATGGGGATGACGTCATGTAGGAGCATGTGTGAGTGGGAGAGGACTGTTGAAAAACAGGAAGTCAAAGACTTGGAAGGACCAGTCTTGCTCTTTTATAATATCTGTCTCTAGAGAACTAACCAGGGATCTAAGAGAACTTCCTTCATTCTTCCCCAGGGTAGTGTAATGACCTAGGGACTTCTCACGAAAGGCCCACCTCTCCAAGGTCCCACCACTTCTTAACATTGCAACACTGGAGAACAATTTTTCCACACATGAACCCATGGAGGATGCAATCTGTATGGAAACTACAGAACTGCCAAAATATATTATAACTGACTTAGTATTAATATTGAAAACTTACCCTGCCTTGTACTTTATACATTAGAAAGCCATCCTTTTAATTAACTAATTTCAGAGAAATAAGTCAGCTAGAATGACAGTCACCTAAATTTCCTTCCCCAAAATAACGTGGAATCTCTCCTCTTGATTCTAACCCAGTTTCATAATATTCTGCCTTTCTATCATCTGATGGCCCTGGAACACTGTCCCAGTTTTGGTGGCATTTGTTCCAGTTATCCCATAAAATATCCTGTTTATTTCTGGTACTTAGCTAGGATGCTATAAGCTGGTTGATTTATATATTTGTGGCTTTTGTTCTATTTTCTTTCTTTTTTCAATTCCTTCAGTACTTTTCCTCTTTCTCTCATTAGATTATAAGTGCTTCTGTGACCCCCCACAGTTCTTTGTATAGTCAACTCTTGATTATCTGAGCTAATGGAGGGGAGCATTAGCATGGTTGATATCAGAGGGCAAATAAATTTCCCAGGGGTTTGCATTAATTCAATGAAAGCATCTGAGGCCCAGAGGCAGGCAAACTAAAATCTAAGGAAAGCAGAGAGCAGGGAAGCATTTTGAATGAGAGAGTGAGATGTCACATTCTCACAGGGCCGTGAACTACTGTTGCAGCTGCTAGTGAAATTTCATTCTACCCTGGCCAGGATGTTAGGAGATTCTCAAGAGACAGGCTCTAGGGATCTCTGGGCATGAATACTCCACCACTGGACCTTTTGTTTTTGGCTCAGTGCTTGACTTAGCACAATATCAGACCAGGACAATTTCCATTGCAATAAACGGACCAAAGAGAAATAACAGGAAATTCTTGGCAGAGAAATCAAAAAAATAAGAGGCTTTCTGAATAGTAAGGGAAGGAAAACACTGTTAGTGAAGGTTTTTGCTTCAGGGGAGACCATGTTAACTGCCTAAGGTCTTCCCTTTCCTTCAACTCTACCTTCTGGCTCTTGGCTTAAAGATAGCAGGTGCTTTATCAGTGTTGGGGGAATGTGAACAAATACAGTCAGGCAGAGAAAAGAATAATTAATAAATGATAGAGACTTCCCGTGTAGTCCAGAATGTTGTATTCACAAAATCCAGTTACTCATTGCATACCATGAATATTTCAAGAATAATTCTAGGAAGGTCCTCTGGATATTTGGTTTTTAATGTTTTTTGGCTTTTAATGTTGAAGAACAAACTCCTGCAAAATAGATTTAGTTGACTGCATGATAGGGAGACTAGGGTAAATAACATGTTTTGAATACCTTCTATATTTCAGGTAACCATTTTACTTATTTCATTTTTGTGTCGGTGTGGTGTATGTAGTACTGGAGATTGAACCCAGGGTCTTGGCAGTGAACTGCATCCCCAGCCCATTTTTACTGTTTATTTTGAGACAGGTTCTCACTAACTTGCTAAATTGGTCAGGGTAGGCTTTAACTTATGATGGTCCTGCCTCAGCCTCCTGGAGTGCTGGGATTATAAGTGTATACCACCAAATCCAGCTATTTCATCTTATTTATTATTTCCAACAACCTTATTATTATCATGTTTATTTGAATAATTATTATTAAATATTCATTTGACATGTAAGGCAACAGTTGGTTAAATATCTTTCCCAATGTTATCGACTAGTAAATATTAAAATGAATTTCAAATCAGTTCCTTTTTCTTGAAATCCATTAATCTTTGTTGTACATTGTGCTTCTTCTCAATAATATCAGTAACTATAATGTGTTGAATTTTTACTCTGTGAAGGTACTATATTTACATAATTTCTAATCTTCCCATTAACCTGGGCAGGTAAATATTGATACTTTCATTTTAGATAGATATTTAAAATATCTATAAATATTATAAAATAAAAATACCTAAAGATTTATTTATCTTTAGATAAAGAGAGAAGAGAAAGCAAAGTCATTTGTATAGTGAAGATTTGACCTACATATATTTTTGTCCTAAGCCCTGTATTTTCCCATGGCTGCATCTTTTCTTCTTCCAAATGTCATGTTCTTTTACTTAAGCTTCCTATGCCTTATTGTAATTAATCCTAAAATGCTTTTTGTGGATAGGAACTGCAATATTATAATTTCAGTATACTCCAGCTGCAGGATAGCTGAATTTCAGAATGTTTACTCACATCTGTATACAAGTATACATGGATATAGTTTTATTACATCACAGGCACCACTTCCCTATTACAGTGGAAATCCAGCTTAAAGTAATGCGTTTAGAACATATTTCTGAAGAAAGCATAAGATATCACCATCATCAACCAATCATTAAACCAAAATGGATCTAACTAGAAACCTATTTCAGAAATTTACTTCTGATTCTTCCTTCATTGTGAAAATCAGGCCCAGACTTAAAGTGAAACTTAAAGTTGCATAAACTGCTTCTGACATCTCAGCTAGTGCCTTCCAATTCCTTTTCCTTCCAAACTATGGGACAGTGACACCCTGAGCACAACCTACCAGTGCCTCCAGTGGTCGAGAGTAGAGTTGGATGGAGAATTTCTAATAGAGGAAAACGCAGCTCATTGAGTGGCTTGAGAAATGGTTTGGGATATCTTCTCTCAGAATCTAGATTGAGATTCACAGAACTGACCAAATTGATATCTCTCCATTACTCCCAGGGAACAGGATGCAGGCTGGATCCTGGGTGAGGAACATTTCATGAGATCCATGTTACCTATAAGAGACACCTGGGAAAAACTCCAGCAGAAGCCATGAATCTACATGATGGGCCCCCTGTAGCAATCCTTCTATACACTAATCCTTCTGTAAGAGAAAGGAAAAAAAAAAGAAGAAGAAAGAAAGAAAAACAGAGAGTGGGAGTGTATTTCAAGGTAACTGTTGCTTAAAACAATTTACTGATTCCATAACTTGAGAACTGCTTAACCCTTGCCAACTGGGAAGGATTGGAACTAAGCTTTCTGGAGACTTCTAGGCTCACACCTTGGCACTGATCAAGATGTCAGAAGCCCACTAGTTTTCCAGGTTTGAATCCTCTTGACTGTCGCTGAATATTGAGGGTGGTTCTCTGACTTTCTTTCAAGGTCATCAGGTTTTCTTTGTACCTATATATCCTTTCAAAATTTTCTGCTTTCTTTATTTCACTCCCTTTCAATTTATTTATGTGTGACAGCCTCAATCATCCAGTTATCAATTCAGTAAAATCTGTCTTGCAGAATGTCCATTTTATCATTCAAGCCTGAAATCTGTTCTGCAATCCTTTTATTTCCCTCCTGAATTGCTTTCAAAGCCCTCTAGGGAGCTGGCCTGCAAAAATAGAGAATTCTCACATTGTTTTCATGAAAGGTGCTATAAAACCACACAGCAGGATCATTGTTCCCTTTTCTCTTTCATTTTGGTGGCTCTGACTGATCTGCTCTGCATTGCAAGTGCAGTGGCCTTTTTTCATCTTAATTTTATTCACTGCTGTGGTTACTTTCTTTCAGGAACATCAGATATGTGCTAAGTAAAAGACAGAAGTGGGGGTTACAAGGAAAGTCTAAGCGTCTCCTTTCCCTAGCTGCTGATTTCTAACATTGCCTGACCATTCAGCTGAGTCCAGCTGCCACTGCCCTCCTCTTTTCCCTGACTAGGTTCAATTTCCTATGGAGTTTCTGCGTTGTGCACAGAGCTAGCCTCATCCAGTAAAGACAAACTGCAAAATTAAATTAATTTAGCTCATTCATCTAGGTGTTTAATGTAATATTTTGACAGATTTGCATAAACTGAACTTCCTAAATTTTACATAAGGGAATAAAATTGATGGATTCAAATTCATTTCTGTTGGTGAAATGCGTAGATATGTAATCCATCAGCCATTCTCCCTAATGTACCATCTAGACAGCTCACCCTGCCTTCAGTTGGCATTAAGTGCAAATACTTCTGCTTAAATAATAGTGGCTGCATAACAAAAACTAGCAAGATCCAATTTTAAATGAAAATTTGACATTAAGTCAATGCTTAAAAACAAACCGAAGCAGGAAAAAAGAGATAAGATTAGAAAGGATACTCTCTTTAACCCAAGAAGGAGGATAGATGTAGTTTATAGAAAAACATTAACTATTAAAGACAAAACATCAAACGCTCATTGAAGAGTGTCTTTGTGGCTATGGGGGATGGCATCCATGGATATGTCCAGATGCTGGCTTTGTGTATACAATTCTGTGTAGATGAATGTGTACATTTACTTTTCTTTTTGCTAAAGGATTTTCTGATATAACAGGGTGAAACCGACTTTGTGGAGAATATTGAAACACAAAATAATTAACAAGAAATGATGGAGTAGTGAAAGAGCTCTTAAATGCTTCTTAAGTGTTTGGGAGTGAGGGTCTTGATAAGTTCAGTATTTGTCAAGATATACTATAATTGTTCAAATAAAAATATGATGCCTGATTCATAAAAGGATATGAAAAGTGACAAAAAATGTATAGCTTTTTATAATATGTACTTTGTTCATGCTGAGTAGAGAAATGAAGCTTCTTATTTGGAGAATGCTAGATTGAAGATTTCCTCAACCAGAAAAGAATGTTTTCAGGTGAGTATGTATGCTTTAGTAGTATTTGTGTTAGTTGTGTATGAAAACACTGTATACTATAAATTTTTTTGAAACTGGGTCATATTGTGTTGCTCAGACTGGTCTTAAGCCCCAGCATTCAAGGGATCCTTTTGCCCCAGCCTCTCAAGTCATAGCGACTAGAATAAAAACAGGCCCCTGGGCCTCATATTGTAAATATTTCTATGTCAGTTACAAACCCTAACACCCTGGCTATTTTGAACTACAAAATGATTTATAGGAATCAGGTCAGTTATTAGCACAAAAAACCCCACCATTACTTGAATGTTTATTTTTTAATTTGAAATGATTCAAATGTTAGGGAATAGGTAGTAAATTTTGAGTCTCAGAATTTTATGTCTCAAAATCCCTGTGTTTAACTGAACCTAAAATGGTTTAATGTCGATGTTTTCTTGATCTTCCCAGAAGGTATCATGTGAAGACTTTTTATTTTGTTTATACTACTCACAACTACATTTATCAAGTATGTAAAATACATCGATTGTGATATGCATCTTGATTTTGGAAAGTTTAATATGTGAAAAAAAATCGGGCATCTTAAATAAAATAAAGTCTCACAGAGATCAAATCCAGCTAACTCATTTTACAGGGAATGAATTTAAGGTACACAGTGCACAGGATCAAACAGAAAGCACTATATTTATGAGTTAGCAAACTTTTCAGATACAAATAAGGAGAGAGAGAGAGAACAAGCAAAAGCTACTTGCATACAGTTTTATAAGACCACTAGGACTGCCCTTTTAGATGGATTAGATACTAGTTGGCATTAACAATCTTTTCTAGTTCTAAGATTTCTATTACATGTATTCAACAACAAGATTCTCACATGTTTTTCACTTGTTATTCTATTTTTGAGCATCTGATTTTTGTCAATAACTATGTTCTATACTGGTGATGCAGCATGATTCTGCTCTTCAAGGATAATTATTCAAATGATTATGGATTTACAATCATGGTAAGTGCTGTGAAGAAAAGTTAATCTTCTGTGAATATATAAAAGGGAGGACGGTCTGATCTAGACTGCTCTTAGGAGGTGTTACTTAATCTGACACTAGCAAGATGCAGTTAGTTGGAAAGGATGGACTGAACTTTCTAAACTAAATAAACTGCAAGTGTAATTACCTGCAGAGAGGGAAATCTTGAGTTCATTATCCTCTGCTATGAATATAGAGACACATAACAGGGTTCTTGACCACAAGAATTCTACAATGTAAAGGAAAAGGGTTGAAGAAGACTAGGTATTGATTTTTTTTAACATCTTGCAAGAACAACTACTTCTGACTAAATTTATTACTTTTGTGAACAGAGAAACAAGGATGAGAATTGACTTGAGATATTTCTGTATTGAGGTGTTTTCTTGTTTACCTCTAGCCGTTATCTCGGGTGCTGAATGTTTTATTCTTTACTCAAGAGTTATGAACGATGAGATCAAGAATAGTAGAGAAATAGTAAAGCATTCAAGAACATTTAGATAAAGTTGGAGAAACATGCACTAAAACCTTCAGGGGCAATGTGATAAAGAAGTAAAGAAGGTAGTAAGACCTGCCTTAAATGGATAAAGCTATAGAACAAGTAATTTCTACCACAGGCATTTCCTTCAATTTCATTTGGCCTATTTGTGTGTAGACTGCTTAGGTTAAAATAATAAAGACTAACATTTATATAATACTACCACTGAATTAGATTCAAACCACCCAAACTGGTAACCACAAACCACACATAATTATCAAGCATTTGTTACATTTGAAATGAAGTAAACTATATATTGAATTTTAAAAGACAATTAGAAAAAAAAACTTATTATTCATCAAAATTGATTATATGTAGAATGATATTTTGGATTTATTGGGTTAAATAAAAGTACTATTCAAACAAGTTCCCCCACTTCTTTCTACCTTTTTAAAATGTATCTGTCAGAGCTCCTCATTAAACAAGATCTGGGAAAATAATAATAATAAAAGATTGCTGTGTAATTTAAATGAAACCTATGTATATAACTTTCAAAACTTCTTTTTCAAGAAACTAAGAGCCAAGTATCACTTCAAATTGGAGCGTTAAGAATGTCCAATTATCTTCTTCACTTCCAACGAAACATACTAATTGTATAAAGCAAAGATAACTATTTTGCTGTATTCCAAGGATCTAATTTGAAACTAGATACTTAGTTCATTATTTGTGTGTATAGTCAAACACTGAATGACAGTATTCCATACTAATATTTTAGTGGCATGAGGTCTTGCATCATTGCATCAAGATGCGGGTCAGGCTTGGAGTCTGAAAGCCTATGTAGAGAACCAAATTATTCATTATGTTAAAGGAGATCCATAACCATTTCACCAGTGTTTGCAAGGATGCCATTCTTTTCATAATACGTTTGCCCTGTAAGCAGTTTCCACATGTTTATGGGTGTAACCAAAACTAAATGTTTCTGCCTTCGATTATAACTAAAAACATTCCAAGAAACCTATTTTTGACTGTACAAGGTAAAGTGGACTAATTTTCTGGTATTTGAACTATAGAAATGGGAATGTTAAACAGTGTGAGAAACATAGTATGGTACCATAAAACTGAAGATAATAAAACTGCTGGAGAACGTCATTGGGTTATTTAAAAATGACCAAAACAGAGCTGTCAGTCATGGTCCAGTCTGTTTTCAGTTAAACTCCAATAAGGAGGGACAAGTCCTAAGGTAAGTGAAATCCACTTGTAACTTTTCCCTTTATTTTTATCAGCAGTTTTTCTCTTTAATTGTAACTCTTTAATAGAAGCACTAAAGCTAGAAAAATCATCTGTTTTCAGTTTTCTGTCTTCATCATCCTTGGGGAGATGCACATTACACAATCAAGTGTCCAAACCAACGGTGATGATCTACAAAGTCAGGAGCATGGATAACCTGAATGTAGACGAATCAGTCAGCCAGTAGCCAAATGCTGAGTGGTGACCATTAATCCTTATCTGCTTTTATAATGATAAAGTGTGTTAGTTTTAAAACTTGCCAGCCTCCTTGTTCACATGAGTCAAAATGAAAATGCATACTAATGTCTGTGAGGAGGAATCATTAAAAATATAAAATTGGAGACTCTGTAGAAACTTGCACACATGGACATCTTAAATCAGAAATAGCATTAATGGAAAGAAACAGTACTTAAAAAGGGAAAATAATGATCCCAGGTAACAGATTTTATTTCTTTGGTCATTTTAATTCAAAATATATAAAACATAGAACCTGGATGTTTTTGTTTGTATGTTTAATTTTATAGTATTTAATACTAAGAAACAACACTGTTTAGAAATTTGAAGGGAGAAAGCAGATTGAGAGACATTCAGACACTTGCAAGTTATAAAGTTATAAATGCTATATTTTATAGTTTACTTAGAGGATTTGAAAAGAGATAAAGGTCTTACATATTATAGTTTTGTTTCCTCTCACCACTAGTATCAGTTAAGTGAACAACATATGAACTGTTAATAAATCTTTGACTAAAGAGGGTACCTAGGAAAGAGCATTTTTAGAGTTTCAGTACATAATAGCTCAGGAACGGAACTGTTGTAATGGAATGCGCAGAATCAGTCCTAACATACATATGTGTATCCTTTATTTGTATTGGAACTAGACCTGTAAGTGATTTATTTTCTATTAATTGGTATAGAAATCTGGCTCCCCTACTATACTTATTAGTGAAAATGAAGATTACTTCTTTAAAAGACTCCACATTTCCAATGTTTCTTTTAATAAAGTGTGCCACTTTTGAAGAAACAACTATTAAAAATTATGAAATTATTTTAAAATTTTTAACCATAAAAATACAGGAAATATTTATATGATAAAAAAAATAAAATGTATCTGTCAGAAAATTTAAATTACACATGGGTCTTGTTATGGCTTGTGTCTTGATATCCCCCCAGAGCCTCATGCAGTTGTAGGTGGGACTTTTTCTGAGGTGGGTGAATCTGGAGTGTGTGATGATAGGATTAAGGGTGTGTGATTAGTAAACCACTAGAAGTGAGTGATTGGTTTGGCATAACCCTAATCCCAGTAGTCTGAATAAGATAAAAGGAGCAGAAAGATGCTGTTAAAGTCCTTTGTTACCTTTGCTGCTTTGTGAGCGCCATGTTATTTCTCCTCTGCAATGCTTATTTGGCATCTCTGCCTTGAAGGCAGCCGATTATGGACTGAAACCGCTACAAAACTGTGAGCTAAATAAACCTTTTCCCCTTTAACTTTTGGTCCCAAGTATTTTGTCTCAGCAATGAGAGAAAAGCAACTAACACAAGTCTTAAATTATTGGATAGTGTTAATCTAGTTGTTGTTAGCCCTCTATGTTCAGGGGTTCTGTCTCTACACATTCAAACAACTGCTGATTGAAAATATTTTGAAAAAATATTACATTTTTGCTGGATATATATATATATATATATATACACACATATATAAAACAACTTTTTTCTGTTATTGATTTTAAGCGCTATAGTATAGCAACTATGCATATAGCATTTATATTACTTAGGTATTATAAATAATCTATAGATGATTTAAAGTATAGGAAAGGAAGTCTATAGATTTTATGGAAATGTTATGTAAGTTTTTTGTTTTGGTATCCACAACAATTCCCAGGGATATGAAAAGACTACTATACTGAGGATGAGACAGTGAACATAAACCACAAAATCTCTGGTCTCAAGATGATGGTATCTCTCGAGTGAAGACAGATAATAATCCAAAACCAGGCAATAGGTACTATCAAGAATGATGAAGAAAAAAAAAGGAATGATGAAGCATGTTTAGAGGGTAGAGGGACTGTGGATGATATTTGAGTAGTTGATTCAAGACATATTGTTTCAATTAAAACAGAAATATAAACATAGAGCAGGAGAGAACCAAAGAGTTATAGAAAAGCATTCTAGACTGAATTGCAGGTCAGGCACACCTGAGATGGGAGTAGATCCAACATAGCTAGAATGCAGTGAGAAA
Source organism: Heterocephalus glaber (assembly GCF_053883595.1). Taxonomy (NCBI): domain Eukaryota; kingdom Metazoa; phylum Chordata; class Mammalia; order Rodentia; family Bathyergidae; genus Heterocephalus; species Heterocephalus glaber. The sequence goes on along the minus strand of NW_028258327.1, from coordinate 16,031,546 downwards.
AGAGGAGATGATGCAGGTGAGTGGGGAATTATTAGATTACAAAGAGATTGCATCATTCAGATTTAGGAGTTTTGAGACAGAGTCTTACCAAGTCACTATATTGCCCAGGCTAAGCTCAAACTTGTGATCCTTCTGCCTTAACCTCCCAGATGGCTGAGATTATAGTTGTGTACCACCACAGCTGGATAGCTTTAGGATTTTGGGATCTTTTTCTGAATGAAATGTTGTAGCAGATTGAACATAAAAATATAATAATTATTCCCTCTATTTATCCACATTCCTCCACAGTATGACTTTGTATATCTTTCTCACAATTAATCTGGGTAGGATTTATGATTTTTTGACCAATAGAATGCAGAAAAATGACATTGTATATTTGCAATGTCATTGTGTAGGTAACAATAGACTTTGGATCATTCTGTTCCTTAGTAACAACTTCATTAGAACAAGCCAGTCTACCTTGCTAGAAGACAAAAAAGCACATGGACCAGAGGTTTATCTACTCAGTTGCTATAGATAATGCTCACAAAAATTTCTCCATCTGACCTATGGATTCTCAAGTAATCATAAATGGCTATTATTTTAAACCTCTAAGTTTTACAGTGGTTTCCAGTGCAAGTAAAGATAACTAATGCACATGCAGAGATTTTAGTTTCTGAAAGACACAATATTTAGAGGGGTAACAATAGGAGGACTAAGAGTATTTCCATTTGAATACAAATTTGAGATTAGGGTCAAAAACATTTTTCTCATAGAATGGATTTGAGACATGTGTATTAGTGAGCTTTCTTGTTGCTGGATATACTATCTGAGGCTTACAATTTAAAGAAAGAAATGTTTAATTTGGCTCACAGTTTCAGGGAATTCAGTCCACAATTTGCTGGGTCCAAGGCAAAAACATCATGGCAGAAGTGTCTGGTGGTAGCAACGATACTTAGTTGATGGCAGTCTGGAAACAGAACAGAGGAACAGCGCCACAGAATAAGGAGTGAGGGAATAAACATAGATCCTAAGGTCATGCTTCCATAGCTCACCTAGACACACCCTGACATATGCTTCATTAATCCCACGGGAGGATCCCAAAGCCAATCAAAATCAGACTCCACACTAACCACCACAGTGTGAAAGAAGCAGAGAAGATAAGAATGACTTTAACATCTTGGTTGTGAGCAACTGAAGAGTGATTTTCTCATTGTTAAGATGGTTCTATGCTAAGAGATATATCTATTTGGGTAGGGAAAATAAATAGTCCATTTTTGTACACGTTAAACTGTAGATATTGATGAAATGCGCAGTTTGAGTTGTCAAATTGACAAGGGCAAAATCTGAGCAGGTTTCTTAAATATGAAAATGCATAGCAATATAAATGGCACTTAAATCATGAGACTGACTGAGATTGTCTAGAGAGTGAAGGACAGGCCAAGAACTGAGCCTGGAGTATCAAGTGTTTAGAAGTTGGGAGGATGGGGAACACTTTGTATAGGAAGCAGAGAATGATGGGTCACTTTGAGATGTAGATAACCCAGAGAAAGGCAAAGAGAAAACAGAGTTCTGATCTAAGAAAGATTCCTCAGTAACATCAATGGCTACTAGGAGGTCAAGCAAGCTGAGAAATGAAAAGCGACTTTGTGCTGGCCATTTAGAGATTTCTTCTGAGTTTGATAAGAGCAGCTTCTGTGGCAAGTTGATGAATTCTGGTTGATGTGATCTCAGAAGAAAAAAGAAGGAAGTGTGGGAAAGAAGGAAATGGAAATTGTAAAACATGATAAAGAAAAATTTCTTTAAATTAAAACAGAAATGGACAGAAGGAAGGTTGTACAAGATTTTTTTTTGAACAAGTATTATAATTGTTGATTAGAAGGCTATAATAATGGTCCTGTCTAGAGAAAAAAATGAATGATAAACAAAATTAGAGACAATACAGAAAATGAAATTCTTCATAAGTTCTGACTGACAGTTCAAACTGAAGGCAGGAGAAGGTAGGGAAGGCATAATTTAAGAATGTAGGGAGATTCATTCTTGTAGGAATGTGCAATTTTTCTTCTGATAGCTTTTCCTGTCTCAGTAAAATCAGAAGCCAATGAATCAGGCAAGACTGAGGACTGAGGCTCCTGACTGGATGTTGGAATAAAAGAAGGGAACAATCTATAAAAAGAATAGTAGACAGAATAGAAAAAAATTGGTTAGAGCTAACAAATACCCTATGATCATCCTCGAGATTTATGAGGGAAGTTTTAATCTGCTATCATTATAACCTGATATCATTATACATCCATTTTGGATGGAGGATGTGAAAGGTGGGGACCTGGCTTTAACCAGACTTGTAGTTTAACTGAGGAGTGTCACAAAATATTGGTGATCTTTGATGGAACATAGAATACTAGCTGATTGGACATAGAAATAGAGTTAAGAAAGGGGCAATAGAAAGGAGTGAAGATTGATAGGGGATTTGAGATTTTGATTTGAAGACTTCTTTCAAATTTAGAATATCAGAAGAGTAACCTAGATATAAAAGTAGGATTTAGAGAATAGTGTGATTGAAACAAGATATCTATAAAGAATATCATTTTTGACCTAAAGAATTAGCTTTCAAAATGAATAATACCATAGCCCAATGTATTAGGAAAAATTTGTGGGCAATTTTTATTGTCAAAATTCTTAAGGGTAATGCAGAAATTTAGTTTTAGAATGTTAGATGAAGCTTTTTAAAGCTGAGAACAGTGCATTATATTTATATATTTAGAGAGCAGCCATTGCATTTATAGTGATTCTCTGTGTGTGTGTGTGTGTGTGTACAGTTTGTGCAAAAAGGGAGCCAGATCATTTGAAAATATTGAAGATCA